>NC_079189.1:491741809-491979309 GCF_029499605.1 Hyla sarda
TTCCCTGCCTCCATCCTGTATGCTGTGCTATGCCCAGCCGTCTTTGTATTTTTATCATTCTTTTTTTTGCCAACTCTTGTATATTGTAGACTGTAAGCATATATTAGTGTGCTGTCCATGTCTTCAGTGTAAGAACCAGAGCTGTGTGGAGATTCCTGCATATGGTGGATGCTAGGTTATTGGGGATGGGTGCTGGGTGATTGGTGCTGGGTGATTGGTGCTGGGTGATTGATTGGGGGATGGGTGATTGGGGATGGGTGCTGGGTGATTGGGGATGGGTGCTAGGTGATTGGTGCTGGGTGATGGATGCTAGGTGATTGGTGCTGGGGGATTGGTGCTGGGTGATTGGTGCTGGGTGATTGGTGATGGGTGCTGGGTGATTGGTGATGGGTGATTGGTGCTAGGTGGTGGGTGATGGGTGATTGATTGGGGGATGGGGGATTGGGGGATGGGTGATTGGGGGATGGGTGATTGGGGATGGGTGCTGGGTGATTGGGGATGGGTGATTGGGGAGGGTGCTGGGTGATTGGGGATGGGTGCTAGGTGATTGGTGCTGGGTGATTGGGGATGGGTGATGGATGCTAGGTGATTGGTGCTGGGTGATTGGTGATGGGTGCTGGGTGATTGGTGATGGGTGATTGGTGCTAGGTGGTGGGTGATGGGTGATGGGTGCTGGGTGATTGGTGATGGGTTCTGTCATATAGAGGTCAGACCGGGGCATATAGGGGGAGATTTATTAAAACCTTTGCAGAGGAAAATCCTTCTGCAAAACGATCTGTTTGGTTGCTATGGGCGACTGCACCACTCTTTCTCTGCACAGGTTTTGATGAATCTCCTCTATAATACAGTACAGTGGTCCCTCAACATACGATGGTAATTCGTTCCAAACGACCCATTGTTTGTCAAATCCATCGTATGTTGAGGGATCCGTGCAATGTAAAGTATAGGAAGCTGTACTCACCTGTCCCCGTCGCTCCGGACCAGGTCCTCACCGCTCCCGATGCTGTCCCAGGGGCTCCCGATGCTGTCCCGCTGCTCCGGTGTCTTCTTCGCGATCCTCCGGTGTCTTGCGCATCTTCTGCAGGGTCCGGGCCTCGCTTTCTGGTGACGTTATTACGCTGCTGCGCCGGCGCGGCGTGCGTAGTGACGTAATAACGACGCCGGAAAGCAAGGCCCGGACCCTGGAGAAGATACGCAAGACACCGGAGGATCGCGAAGTGGACCCGGAGCAGCGGGAATAGGTAAGCGAACCTGCCAGGGATGCTTAAACTGCTTTCCGACAGCAGCTTAAGCATTTTGCGCTGTCGGATAGCAGTTAATGCGATGGCCCCGACATATAAAAGCATCGTATGTCGATTTTATCATATGTTGGGGCCATCGTAGGTCGGGGGGTTACTGTATATTATAGGGCAGCTGTCACATGTTTTCTGTAAATAAGACTGACATCACAGCCAAAGTGTATATACACATGGCAGACCTCAGAGAAACTGTTCTTGACTCGATTTTACAAAAACACCAACTTTTATGGGGGATAGGAATGTCGAGGAGGCCTGGCGGGGGTCCACTGTGTCCCTGGGCCGCAGCACATCTGCCCATTACGTCTGGCAGATGTTTTTTAAATTATGAAAAGTGCCCTCTTTTTTTACTTGAGCCCCTGCCCTTCAAAATGTCTGTGCACGTCCCTGTATATATATATATATATATATATATATATATATATATATATATATATAATATCTAGATCAACAAGTTGATTTCATAAGTGAAAAACAGATACACTCCAAGGTATTAAAAAAAAAGGCAGCATATAGTGTGCAGACGCCAAATACTATAGTAATTAAAAACACATGTGTGCAATGCACAGGCCCACAGATAAAATTAATAAAGATTAGAATTGCTAAAGTGCTATAGTGACTAATACTGAGCAAAAATGGGCTTGGTCTGAGTTACCATGAGTTGGTATCAGGGTAAACAAATCTACATAGAGCAATAGAAAAGTGCCATGAACAAACTTGTATAAACATAGAGCGGCATTTACTAGGGGGTTTAGTCATTTTTTTCTGACTATTTTTGGCGCCAAATTGTCGCAATTGCGCCTACCCTATTTTTTGTGCGACTTTCTCTAGCAAGAGCTAGAAAGTAAAAAAAAATTTCCCGCTTAATTTACACAAGTTTTCAGTTTTTACTTGCAGTGGTCAGGTATTTATAAACTGAGACAGTCGTGTTGCGCAATAAACTGTCGCAACGGCCGTAAAAATTGACTAAATTTACTCCAGCTCCAACATGGAGCAGGCAAAACTAATGCCGCCCGGGCTCCGACATACTTTCTCCCCGCTACCCTCACTGCGCTTCCGGGACACTACAGTGATTTACATCCCCCCCCCCCTCTCACCTGCCAGCGCCACACAACTCCCATCTGTCTGCTGTTGCAAGACTACAAGTCCCAGCATGCCCTTACAATGAGGACACGCTGGGAGTTGTAGTCTTGTAGCAGCGGGAGCTGAGCGGCGCGGGCGGGAGAAAAGGGGGGGATATCAGTGTCCCCATAAGTGAGGGTAGCGGGGAGGCCGTATGAGGAGCCTGGGCGGCTGCACTGTAATGTCAGCCCTGGCTCCTGCCCTGAGAGCCAAAAGCTTTGGCTGTCAGGGCATGCTGGGTGTTGTAGTTTTGCAACAGCTGGAGGGCCACAGTTTGCAGACCACTGGTTTGTGGTCTATAAACTGTAGTCCTCCAGCTGTTGCAAAACTAAATAGCTGAAGGGGACCGGCGAAGACGTTCACTTACCCTTCCGAGGCTCCAGCGACGATCGCTGACGGAAATCGTCGGGCGGCACTGTCGCCCGGCAGTGTCGTGCAGCGCTGGATCCTACGGAAGCCGTTAAGTTGCCTAAGCCCTAAAACTGTTTCCCAACCAGGGTGCCTCCAGATGTTGCAAGACTACAACTCCCAGCATGCCTGGACAGCCTTTGGCTGTCCAGGCATGCTGGGAGTTGTAGTTTTGCAACATCTGGAGGCACCCTGGTTGGGAAACACTGTTTTAGGCCAGTGTTTCCCAACCAGGGTGCCTCCAGATGTTGCAAGACTACAACTCCCAGCTTGCCTAGATAGCCTTTGGCTGTCCAGGCATGCTGGGAGTTGTAGTTTTGCAACATCTGGAGGCAACCTGGTTGGGAAACACTGGCCTAAAACAGTGTTTCCCAATCAGGGTACCACCAGATGTTGCAAGACTACAACTCCCAGCATGCCTAGACAGCCTTTGACTGTCCAGGCATGCTGGGAGTTGTAGTTTAGCAACATCTGGAGGCACCCTGGTTGGGAAACACTGGCCTAAAACAGTGTTTCCCAACCAGGGTGCCTCCAGATGTTGCAAAACTACAAGTCCCAGGTTGGGAAACACTGTGCCCGGCCTCCGCCCCACCTTACTGTAAGGGCATGCTGGGAGTTGTTGTTCTGCAGCTGGGGGCAGGGGACAAGCTTGTCACTTGCCCACACATCTCTTGCACCACACAACTACAACTCCCAGCATGTCCTTACTGTAAGGGCATGCTGGCAGTTGTAGTCGTGCGGGGTGGGAGATGTGTGAGCAGGTGATAATAAATGTACTAACCCATTTTTTTTTCTTCTCATTTCAGATCCGTGTATCCTGTGGACTCCTTCGGATTCGGTGGACTACTTCGATGACCAGCGTTTTTCTTTGTTTGATTTTAATAAAATGGTTAACGAGGGCTTGTGGGGGGAGTGTTTTTTGTAATAAAATTTTTTTTAAACATGTTGTGTTTTTTCCTTACTTTACTAGACAGGCTTAGTAGTGGAAGCTGTCTTATAGACGGAGTCCATTACTAAGCTGGGCTTAGCGTTAGCCACAAAAACAGCTAGCGCTAACCCCCTATTATTACCCCGGTACCCAACGCCACAGGGGTGCCGGGAAGAGCCGGTACCAACAGGCCTGGAGCGTCAAAAATGGCGCTCCTGGGCCTAGGCAGTAACAGGCTGGCGTAATTTAGGCTGGGGAGGGCCATTAACAATGGTCCCCGCCCACCCTGGTAACATCAGGCTGTTACTGTTTGGTTGGTATTTGGCTGAGAATGAAAATAGGGAGGACCCTATGCGTTTTTTTTTTAAATACATAATTAAATATAAAAAAAAACACATAGGGTCCCCCCTATTTTTATAGGGCCCAGGAGCCCAGGAGCCTGTTGGTACCGGCTCTTCCCAGCACCCCTGTGGTGTTGGGTACCGGGGTAATAATTAGGGGTTAGCGCTAGCTGTTTTTGTGGCTAACACTAAGCCCGGCTTAGTAATGGACTCCGTCTATAAGACAGCTTCCACTACTAAGCCTGTCTAGTAAAGTAAAAAAAAAAAAAAAAAACACAACAGGTTTAAAAATAAATTTATTACAAAAAAACACTCCCCCACAAGCCCTTGTTAACCATTTTATTAACATCAAGCAAAGAAAAATGCTGGTCGTCGAAGTAGTCCACCGAATCCGAAGGAGTCCACAGGATACACGGATCTGTAGAAGAAGTAACAAAAAAAAAAAAAGTGTAAGTACATTTAGGGAGTAAAAAACTGCTAAAAAAATGTAATAAACACACACACACACACACTAAACACCGCTTACCATTATTCTGAGCCATGACTACAATTTAGTTATTGAATTATTTAGATGTGGTGAAAAAGCTAAAAAAAAAACTCAAAAACAAAAGATCCAGAAGGAAACCTAGCAGCCAAACCTATTCAGACAGCAGGAAAAAGGAACAGACTATTTTTTCTACTACATAAAGTAAATTTCCCACTTTTGCCTATGTGTGCCAAATTTATTAATGCCGTGCAAAAATTTAGTAAATTTGTCGCACATAGTCGAAAATGAAGTAGCAAAAAACAGGGTAAAAACCAGACTACATAGTAAAAGATTAGTAAATGCCCCTAATAGTAGTTAACATACAACCTGGTGTGTACAGCCTGGCCAGCCACCAGACCCAACGTTTCGCAAACAAGCTTCCACCCCCGTATATACACACAACCAACAATGTCCAGCCTCTGAATAAAACTTATGGCTGACTAAAGAGAAAATGGCTGCTGTTCCTCTTCCTGGGAACAGCCCCTTTTTTTTCTCAGGGTAAAAAACGCCAATAAAAATGCTAAATGCAAAACTAACATGGCGTTTTCTCACTCCCATAGACTTCTATTGGAGCAAAACGCCACCATTTTGCGAAAAAAACGCTGGTTTGAGCGACATACAGCATTTTTTTCAAAATGCCAAGGAGATGAAAAAAACGCCAAAAAAGTGAAAAACGCCAAAAGGATTAAAAAACACCAAACTGAAAAAACGCCAAGTGGAATTCGAAATTTGCGATTTCTCATTGATTTACAGCTAACATCTGTCCGCAGCGTTTTTTGACCAAAAAGACGTCATGCGGCAGAATTGGCGTTTTTCTGGGAGTTTTGCCCCCAAAAAAACAAGTGGAGACTTAGCCTATGGGTCTTCGTAGACGCTGCGCTAGCTAGCATCTGTGGCCAGCACCTGCATGTGGGACATGGAGATGCTGCTTTAAATTGCATCAAGTTCAGGTGCAGCCTGCAATTACTGGTGCAAGTGCTAGCTGCAGGCATGATTGCATGCAATTCACTAATGAATGCAGGCTGCGCTTGCCTGCAATTATGAGAAACGCTAGCGCTGCATGTTAGGCTTGTGTTAGACTGCCCAAGCTGCCCAATAAACAAGCGCCAATGTATTAGATTCATGTAGAATTACACTATCGGATGGCGGTTGAGGAGGACTGCCCTTTCGACAATCAACTGTTGGCCACACATCTCCTATTGCACTCGGAGATGTGCGGGCAATGGGCAATAATTTTTTAGTGGGTCAGAACGATCCAATCAGCCAACAGAAGAGTGTCATCAGCTGATCTTTGGCGCCATAACATAGGAATCCCCATTAAGAATTGACATGTCAAGGGTGTGGTTTGCCATGCAAGTGTGAGGATGTGTGTGGCCTAAGCTCCGGTCCAGCACCCCTGTAATCACTGAGACATCTGGCTGAATTTATGGGTAACCACAGAAAGAAGCTAAAGAAAGGGGCCCAGACCCGACCATCCTCCCCCCAGAGAGATCTGACAGGCTATTTAACCTGCTCTAAGCCAGGAAGGAGCGCGTCCTTACCGCCTGGCAAGATGGTGGCCTCCTCCCCTCATGTGCTGGACCGTGCTGTGCGGTCTCCCTGCTCTGACCTGGCTCCGGTTCCAGTCTCTGGCCAGCTAACGACCACCCCTGGGCTTCCGGTGCCCGCTGCCACTGCCTTTGCTACGCTGATGCTCTCGGCCTGTTCTTCTCCACGGCCACAATCAGAGGACGCCTGGGCGCACCCCGCTGCACCTGCTGGATGTGCAGCACAGGCCTCTGCTTCCTGCTCTCCAGTGAAGTGCAGGTGAGCCAGGGATCTCCCCCCCGTCCTACAACACTCCTGCATCTTATCCTGCACCAGCCTCCCTCCAGACCGGGGTCCCCTCCTAGCATCCGCAAGCCCCGTGCTCCCCTGCTGTGAGGCGACCTGCAGCTGAATTGGAGGGGCTTCTGCTGGGCCCTTCACAGGCACCTTTGGACTGGCCCCCCATACCTGGACAGTGTCTCACTGCTAGTGGCCTTCTATGCTGTGCCCTCGCAGGGGCTCAGCTCCTCAGCTTGCTCTGGCACATCCATCCCCACAGTGGTTCTCCGGCTCCTCTGGGGACACTCCTGTCCAAAGTCCCTCCTCTCTCTCTCCGGCGGGGGAGGCCTGCTGCCCCATTCTGAACTGCTCCTGTCTGATAGGTGCCCTATCATGGATGTCCCTATGCCAGGTGACCCCCTATTTAGCTTGAGGGGTACACCACCCATCTTCCGGACCCCTCCACCGGGCCCTTTTTCACCGCACCCCCCTCTGAGAGAAGCCTACGCTGCTGTTCCCTCTCCTGTAGCTGGGTCGGACCGCCCCCAATCACTCTGGCGGATTTCTTTAATTACTTCATTACCTACGAGAGAGGACTTTTCATTCATTGCTAAACAAATGGTGACGGAGTGCAAACAAAAATTCTATAAACTCTGCTCAGAGGTATGCACTTTATCATCCCGGGTGGACATGGTCGTCACTGCTCAAAACTATTCTGCTGCTTCTGGTGCAGAAGCATAGTGACCAGTTATTCATCTAAAGCAGCATGGACGACATAGAAAATCGTAACAGGGGCAACAACATTCGTCTACGTGGCCTGCCTGAAGCGGTAGGCCTTGATGAACTGTAAACAAAACAACATAGTCTCAAGGTGATAACAGGTGCTCAACCCCAAGTGCAATTGTGCACACATACAATGGGGTAAACCCGCACATATGGACAAGAGTGGGGTTTCAATCCTGTGGTAAATATATACAATGACATTAGCTAATCCTCAAAACTGATGTAAAAATGAGACATTAGCCAGTATATCCTTATATGAAGGACATACCTGAGCCCGCACACCACACCAAGGTTTCTCATGTGATGCGGGACCTAACCACTAACCTTTTTAACCTGGCCAGATACATAGAACCAGGCACCAGATATACAGCAGCCTAAGGTCCAACTTGCAGACTGCTCCCCAGTCACCTCCAGTGTGAACTAGGCACACATACAATGGGAGGGGGGAGACAGGTTACAAGCCCCACCCTTGCTGGTCTATATATAGCAGGCCTCACAGGTGAAACCCCCAACGCTACCCAATAAGATAAAAGGGCGCATTGGTATAAGCCTTAAAAGACGCTTGCCGGCTTATATTTGCATGGACATGGCTATAGCAGGAAACTCAACCCCAAGTGCAATTGTGCACCTTCGCTGGGGTGGAGGCCCTGCACTTGTCAACCGTTGCTAAGGGCGAAATCTCCAGCATAAATTGCATACGTTGATGAACTGTACCCTGCTCTGTTGGCGATTTTCAATGACCTACTAGACCGACCTTCAGACACCCATATTGAGTTGGACAGGGCCCATAGGGCTCTTCGCTCCCCATCCCCGTTTTGCGTATATGAGACTTTATGATTGCAATTGCAGTTTGATGTGACAAAAAAGATGACATTTTTGACTTTTTTTTTTCATTTACGCTGTAAGCCGTAGGGGATCATTAACATTATATTTTTATAGGTCGGACATTTACGCACGCAAGATACCAAATATGTTTATTATTTATCTTTTTTTATGTTTTTTTGTATTAATATGGGGAAAAGGGGTGATTTGAAACTTTATTGCGGGAGGGGCTTTTTCAATTTTTTTTCACTTTTTTAAAAACTTTTTTCTACATTTACTTTACACTTTTTTAGTCCCAATAGGGGACTATTTATTGCAATCATTAGATTGCTAATACTGCATGCATAGGGCATAGCACTGATCAGTATTATCGGCGATCTTCTGCTCTGGTCTGCTGGAAGGCAGACGACCCCGGGAGACGGACGGAGGCAGGTGAGGGGACCTCTGTCCGCCATCTTGGCTGATCCCCGTTATAAGCCATTATAAGTGCCGCACTGCCGCAGATGCCGTGATCTGTATTGATCACTCGCACCTGAGGGGTTAATGGCAGACATCAGCACGTTCGCTGATGTCCGCCATTACCGGCAGGTCCGCGGCTGCTGACAGCTGCCAGGACCTGCCTGGAATAAAGCGAGCAAGCAGCTCCTGCGCTCGTGTCACAGCCACGCCGTAAATGTACGGCGCTGTGCGCTTAGTGATGCTATGCAGCGCTGTACATTTATGGCGCTTGTGCTTAAGGGGTTAAATGAAACATTCGCACTTTCACAGTCAGGGGGGCGCTGAGAGCCAGGGGCTGGAACAGGTGGTATCTCGCCTGGCGGAGGACCGCCAGCTCGATTTTAAGATACAAGTACAAGCTTTTTAACCTCTTAACCCCTTAAGGATGCAGCCCTTTTTCACCTTAAGGGCTGAGCCCATTTTCGCAATTCTGACCACCGTCACTTTACGAATTAATAACGCGAAAATGCTTTTACCGAATATTTTGTTTCTGAGATTGTTTTTTCATGACATATTCTACTTTATTTTGTTGGTAAATTTTTGGCGTTACTTGCATCCTTTTTTTGGTGAAAAATCCCCAAATTTCATGAAAATTTTGAAAATTTAGCATTTTTCTAACTTTGAAGCTCTCTACTTGTAAAGATAAATTTTATTTTTCTTCACAAATACAATATGTCCACTTTATGTTGGCATTATAAAATGGACATATTTTTGCTTTTTGAAAAAATTAGAGGGCTTCAAAGTAGAGCAGCAATTTTCAAAAATTTCATGAAAATTGCTAAATCTGAAGGGACAGATGTTACATAATTACAACTCCCAGCATGCCTAGGCAGTCTAGGCATGCTGAGAGTTGTAGTTTGGCAACATCTGGAGGGCTACCGTTTGGGCACCACTGTAACAGTGGTCTCCAAACTGTGACCCTCCAGATGTTGCAAAACTACAACTCCCAAACTGGGAGTTGCAGTTTGGCCTTCCTAGTGGTTGCCACAGTAAAGTTTTACTTTCACTTTCAATTCCCCCCCCCCCGACGATTCCCTACCTGATCCAGTATCCAGCAGGCTCCAGTGAAGATCCCGGATCCCCAGGCATCTTCTCCTGCAGGTACGACCTCCATCTTCTTCCCAGATCCCCTCGACATCCAGGGGCAGGCAGAACGGGGGGGGGGGGGGTTGCCATGGCAATCCCTTGTCCTGGGCTGCCATTGGTCAGAACTCAGTTCTGACTAATGGCAGGGGATAGGAGTAGATTGCAGCTCTGCGACCTCACTCCTATCCCTTAGGCTGATCTGGGCTGTTGTTGACAACTCCAATCAGCCCTATTTTCTGGGTGATCGGGTCACCAGAGACCTGATCAGCCCGGAATTGGAGAAAATCTCATGTCTGAATTGACATGCAGTTTTCTCCGATCGCCGACATGGGGGGGGGGGGCCCCGGACCCCCTGGGCGATGTGCCAGGGTGCCTGCTGAATGATTTCAGCAGGCATCCGGCTCCGGTCCCCAACCGGCTAGCGGAGGGGACCGGATTTCCCACGGGATTATGGATATGCCCTGTGTCCTTAAGGACTCGGAATGCAGGGCGTATCCATACACCCTGTGTCATGAAGAGGTTAAGGACCAAGGACGTACCGGTACGTCCTGAGTCCTTTCCCTTTATATAACGCGGGGCCAACAGCCGGGACCCGTGGCTAATAGCGCGCTATTAACCCGTGGCTAATGCCGTGCGCTATTAACCCTTTAGGCGCAGCGTTCAAAGTTGAACGCCACGTCTAAAGTGAAAGTTAATCACTGCCGGTTAGCTCAGAGGGCTGTTCGGAATGTCCGCGGCGAAATTGCGGCATCCCGAACAGCTCTGGGACACGAGGAGGGTCTCCTACCTTACCTCCTGGTGTCCGATCGCCGAATGACTGCTCAGTGCCTGAGATCCATGCATGAGCAGTCAAGCAACAGAATCATCGATCAGTGGTTTCCTATGAGAAACTATTGATCAATGTAAAAGATCAGCGTGTGCAGTGTTATAGCCCCCTATGGGAGCTATAACACTGCAAAAAAAAGTGAAAAAAGATCATTTAACCTCTTCCCTAATAAAAGTTTGAATCCCCCCCCCTTTTCCCATTAAAAAAAGCATAAATAAAAATAAACATATGTGGTATCGCCATGTGCGGAAATGTCCGAATTATAAATAATATCGTTAATTAAACCGCACAGTCAATGGCGTACGCGCAAAAAATTCCAAAGTCCAAAATAGCATATTTTTGGTCACTTTTTATGTCATGAAAAAATGAATAGAAAGCGATCAACAAGTCTGAACAAAACTAAAATGATACCGCTGAAAAATTAGCCCTCATACTGCCCCATATGCGGAAAAATTTAAAAGTTATAGGGGTCAGAACATGGCAATTTTAAAGATATAAATTTTCCTGCATGTAGTTATGTGTCATTGTTACCGAAAAATGTACGGCGTAGAAACAGAAGCCCCTAAAAAAAATTATTTGTTCGTTTTAAGACAAAGCAAAGTGTTCTACACCCCTATTGAGACTCTTTGTAGGCCAGAAATAGCAATTTTTAATAGCGATTCAACGCAAATAAATTCGACCTGAACCAAATTTTTGGGAAAAATTTGTCGAATCGGCCAAATCGAATTTTTCTGAATTACGGTCATCTCTAGAAAGCACGTAATGTAAATATGACAGATAAATGCCATGACGAGACAATGGTAATATATAGATATATGGGTGCAAATAGGATGAATGGCATGATGGACCAGGAAAATATATATGGATATATGGAGGTATCTAGGATACATATGTAAATTGTAAATCATATACATATCATTTACATATGTATCCTAGATACCTATGTAAATGTAAATCTTCATCTGGATACCTGGGCGCCTCTTTAATGGTCATTTTTCCATTGTCCACTTAACCCCTTTGGGACCAAACCCATTTTGACCCCAAACAAAGAATAGGGGATAAGATGTTTGATCGCCGGGGTCTAGCCGCTGGGGACCCCCATGATCTCCCTGCCAGCAGTGGCGACGTTCAAAACATCACGGCACTCCCATAGAAGTGAATGGAGGGGGCTCAGCGGCCGCATCGACAGTAATCGGCCACGGAGCAAAATTTGCTCTGTACGCCAAATGACTGGGTGGTGTGCTGGAGATCACGTGGGTCCCCAGCGGCAGGACCCCGCGATCTAACATCTGATCTCCTATCCTTTAGATAGGGTATAAGATGTTTGGGGCAGAGTACCCCTCTTTAATAAGGACGCAGGATGTAAATGTACATCCTGGTGAGGTGGTACTTAACGCACCAGGACGTACATTTACGTCCTATGCATAACCGCGGGCATCGGAGCGATGCCCGTGTCATGCGCGGCTGATCCCGGCTGCTGATCGCAGCCAGGGACCCGCCGGCAATGGCCGACGCCCGCGATCTCGCGGGCGTCCGCCATTAACCCCTCAGGTGCCGGGATCAATACAGATCCCGGCATCTGCGGCAGTGCGCAATTTCAATGAATGATCGGATCGCCCGCAGCGCTGCTGCGGGCATCCGATCATTCATAACGCCGCACGGAGGTCCCCTCTCCTTCCTCCATCCGGCTCCCGGCGTCTCCTGCTCTGGTCTGTGATCGAGCAGACCAGAGCAGAAGATCACCGAAAACACTGATCTGTTCTATGTCCTATACATAGAACAGATCAGTATTAGCAATCATGATATTGCTATGAATAGTCCCCTATGGGGACTATTCAAGTGTAAAAAAAAATGTAAAAAAATGTAAAAGTAAAAAAAAATGTGAAAAATCCCCTCCCCCAATAAAAAAGTTAAACGTCCGTTTTTTCCTATTTTACCCCCAAAAAGCGTAAAAAAATGTTTTTATAGACATATTTGGTATTGCCGCATGCGTAAATGTCCGAACTATTAAAATAAAATGTTAATGATCCCGTACAGTGAGCGGCGTGAACGGAAAAAAAAAAACGGCCAAAATTCCTACTTTTTTAATAAATTTTATTTAAATAAAAATTATAAAAAATGTATTAAAAGTTTTTTATATGCAAATGTGGTATCAAAAAAAAGTACAGATCATGGATCAAAAAATGAGCCCCCATACCGCCGCTTATACGGAAAAATAAAAAAGTTAGAGGTCATCAAAATAAAGGGATTATAAACGTACTAATTTGGTTAAAAAGTTTGTGATTTTTTTTAAGCGCAACAATAATATAAAAGTACGTAATAATGGGTATCATTTTAATCGTATTGACCCTCAGAATAAAGAACACACAACATTTTTACCATAAATTGTACGGCGTGAAAACGAAACCTTCCAAAATTAGCAAAATTGCGTTTTTCGTTTTAATTTCCCCACAAAAATAGTGTTTTTTGATTGCGCCATACATTTTATGATATAATGAGTTATGTCATTACAAAGGACAACTAGTCGCGCAAAAAACAAGCCCTCATACTAGTCTGTGGATGAAAATATAAAAGAGTTATGATTTTTAGAAGGCGAGGAGGAAAAAATGAAAACGTAAAAATTAAATTGTCTGAGTCCTTAAGGCCAAAATGGGCTGAGTCCTTAAGGGGTTAAGGACCAGAGCATTTTTTGCAAATGTGACCACTGTCACTTTAAGCATTAATAACTCTGAGATGTTTTTACTTATAAATTTGATTTCGATCCTGTTTTTTGTGACTTATTTTACGTTATGTTAGTGGCACATTTTTATCGATACTTGCATCATTTCTTTGTAAAAAAAAATTCCCAAATTTCTTGAAAAAATGTTAAAAAGTTGCATTTTTCTGACTTTGAAGCTCTCTGCTCTTTAAAAAAAATGGCAAATTAATTATATATTAATTTACATACAGTGATCCCCTGACTTATGATGGCCCCGACATATGATCATTTCAACATATGATGGCCTCTCAGAGCCCATCGTATGTTGAAGGCAGCCTCGGCATATGATGCTGCTGTGTGTCGGGGCCATCGTACAAACAGCTATCTGACAGCGCTGACAACTTCAGCAACTGACAGATAGTTGTTTAATGTCCCCGTGTGCCCCGTTCTGCCTCCTGTTACTCACATGCTGTCCTGCTAACTCACGCAGGCTTCCACTGTGAGCTCCATGTAAGCCCCGCCCCCCCAGTGCAGCCATAGCCAATAGCCTGGAGCATCTTGCTGCAGGCATCCAATGAGCTGCTGGCTGCCCTCCCCTTCCTTTTCCATAGAGCTGTAGTCGGCAGGATGGTAATGGAGGACATTCTGTCCCCCCTGAAGGTATTTAAAGAACTGTACAGTACTGTATGCGATGTCACACATCGCATACAATACATATACACACTATACACCCCATACATCAATGTTTCCCTATCAGTGTGCCTCCAGCTGTTGCAAAACTATAACTCCCAGCATGCCCAGACAGTTAATGGCTGTACATGCATGCTGGGAGTTGTAGTTGTGCAACAGCTGGAGGCACCCTGGTTTGTTAAACACTTCCCATACACTCCACATACAATGGTCATACCAGAACCAATTAGCAGTTTCCCATAGAGATATGTATTCAACATACAATGGTTCCGAGGCCCCAGAACCAATTACCATTTTTACATAGACATATGTACTCGACATATGATGGTTTCAACATATGATGGTTCTCCTGGAACCAATTAATATCATATGTTGAGGGACCACTGTATATGATATGTCTATTTATGTTTGCTTCATAAAGTTGACATGTTTTTACCTTTTGAATCTCTGGAACAGTGGACTGTGCAAATGAAAAACTACATTTTTCATTTTTATGGACCACTGTTAAAAATAAATCTGTCAGACACCTGTGAGGTGTAAGTACATTCCGTGAGTGGTGTAATTGTAATTTACAAAATGTCACATGTGGGGGGTCCACTTTCTGATAGCATGGGGCTTTGCAAATTCTCTCTCCAAAAGCCCAATGGCGTTCCTTCTCTTCTGAGCCCTGTAGTGCACCAGCAGTGCACTTTACATCCAAATATGGGGTATTTTCATA
This sequence comes from Hyla sarda, assembly GCF_029499605.1. Lineage (NCBI taxonomy): Eukaryota > Metazoa > Chordata > Amphibia > Anura > Hylidae > Hyla > Hyla sarda. The sequence continues at coordinate 491,756,357 of NC_079189.1, forward strand.
CAAATTTTGGGGGGCTTTTTTCATATTACCCCTTATGAAAATGAGAAATTTGGGGTAACACCAGCATTTTAGTGAAAAAAATTTAGTTTTTCATTTTCACCCAACTTTAACAAAAAATTGTCAAACACCTGTAGGGTATTAAGGCTCACTGTAACCCTTCAGTGAGGGGTGCAGTTTCCAAAATGAGGTGTTTTTTTTTTTTTTTTTTTTGCGTTTATTTCAGAATTGCTGTAACGAACAGCCACCCCTGTGTTACAAAATTGGGGGTCTTTTTTCCCTTTTACTTCTTGTGAAAAGGAAAAGTATGGGGCAGCACCAGCATGTTAGTGTAAAAACTTTACCTTTTCATAAGGGGTAAAAGAAGAAAAAGCTCCCCAAATTTGTAACGCAATTTCTCCCGAGTCTGGAAATACCTCATATGTGGCTCAAAATAGTTGCCTTGAAATATTACAGGGTTTTGAAGCGAGAGAGCGCCATGCGCATGTGAGACCTAGTTTTGGGATTTGTAGTTATGCAACAGCTGGAGGCACGCAACTACAACTTCCAGCATGCCCAGACAGCCATTTGCTGTTCGTGCATGCTGGGAGTTGTAGTTATGCAAGATCTGGAGGTCCACAGTTTATAGACCACCGTACGGGGATGGGATCTGCAAACTGTAGCCCTCCAGATATTGCAAAACTACAAATCCCAGCATGCCATGGCAACAAACGGCTGTCTGGGCATGCTGAGAGTTGAAGTTTTGCAAGATCTGGACAGCCACAGTTTACAGACCACCGCACAGTAATCTCCAAACTCTGGCCCTTTAGATCATGCAAAACAACAAACTTCAGTATGCCCAGAGAGCAAATGGCTGTCTAGGCATGCTGGGAGTTGCCATTTTGCAAAATCTGTAGGGCCACAGTTTAGAGACCACGCACAGTTGTCTCCAAACTGTGGCTCCCAGATCTTGGAGGACCTCTGCCGTATCAATGACACCTCCTGTCAGGATCGCAATGCCACCGATCTTTGCCTCTTTTGTTGAGCGGCCTGCCGCTGATCTTCGCCCTCCAAGGGTAAGCCGCTGCTGCTTCGCAGTTCCCCTGCTCTGCCCGGGCTAACACTGGTGGGCAGATGGAGGGACTGAACTTTGACCCCCTGCCCTCCTGACCGACCAATGGCAAGGATAGGAGGGGTGGCACCCCTGCCACCTCACTCCTATCCCTTCAGGGTGATCGGTGCTGTCTCGGACAGCACCGATCACCCTTATTTTCCAGGCCATCGGGTCACCAGAGACCCGAATGGCCCGTAAAAACAGCAATCGCCTTTATGGGTGGGTCTCAGGCCACTCCTAGGCGATGTGCTGGGGAAAAAAGCAGCCCATAGTGAAATAATGTCATACATGTCATTTATGGTATTAATATATACCGTATTTATCGGCGTATAACATGCATATTTTAGGCTAAATTTTTTAGCCTAAAGTCTATCTGCGTGTTATACGCCAATAAGCCGCTGCAGTTCAATTATTTAAAGCGGGCGCTGCCAGGGGAAGACAGGGGGAGAGAAGGGGCAGCGGCACTGATAGCAGGGGGTGAGAAGCGGCGGCAGCATGGCTCTAGAGCCCAGAAAGGCAGGGGGAGAGAAGCTGGCAGCGACGGCCTCTCTCCCCCAGCCTTTCCTGGGGGCATCTGCAGGGTCAGAAACAGTGTATCGGGGTATACACATGCACACACACGCACCCTCATTTTACCAAGGATATTTGGGTAAAAAACTTTTTTTACCCAAATATCCTCGGTAAAATGAGGGTGCGTGTTATATGCCGGTGCATGGTATACCCCGATAAATACGGTATTTTTTACCATAAATATACTCTGTTTTTGTTAATTATGGCATACGCACACACGCTCCATACGAGCGTGAATATTATCATCTTTTACCATATAATACCATATTACATTCATATTCATTGCTCTGTAAGATAATACCTCCCTAATTTAATTATACCATAAAGCTACATTCGCACAGGCAATGTCCGCATGGAAGTTTTCCATGCAGACATTGCCCAGACAGTGGAATGCTCGCAGAACATGCCAGTGCTAGGACCTATCTATAGATGACTGTATATACAGGATAGCGCACAAAAAGTTAACCCAGAACTGCTCAGCAGCAGCATGTGTTAACTCTTATACTATGTGTTAACTCGTATACTATACAGGTGCCCTTGTAGGGAACCTATATAGTATACATGGGTACCCTATGCACCCCTGTACTACTATACAGCCAGCGGGGATAAGTAGTGATGCTATACACCAGTGTTTCCCAACCTTTTTCAGGTCGGGGCACACCTTGGAAAAAAAGTTTCTGCGGGGCACCACTACCGAGGTTGACAAGCAAAAAAAAAAAAGAAAAAGAGAAAAAAACTGTAAAAAAAAACGCAATGTGCTATATCTATTTATCAGTGGGTATGTAGTTTAAAGTGCTGCTTTATACAGCAACTCACCAATGACATCTTCTCTAATTTGCTTCGTTGCCTTCTCTTCTCGATCTGGTCCGGGCCATCATCACAATTTCTTCCACATACAATTCTTCACCGTTAAACCTGCAAAACAAACCTATTAGGCTCTGCATGGGTTACAGAGGGGTGTAGAGGAGTGTACATGAATGAAAGAGGGGTGTAGAGGAGTGTACATGGGTGACAAAGGGGTGTAGAGGAGTGTACATGGGTGACAGAGGGGTGTAGTGGAGTGTAAATGGGTGACAGAGGGGTGTAGAGGAGTGTACATGGGTGACAGAGGAGTGTAAAGGAATGTACATGGGTGACAGAGGGGTATAGAGGAGTGTACAGAGGGGTGTAGAGGAGTGTACATGGGTGACAAAGGGGTGTAGATGAGTGTACAGAGGGGTGTAGAGGAGTGTACATGGGTGACAAAGGGGTGTAGAGGAGTGTACAGAGGGGTGTAGAGGAGTGTACATGGGTGACAGAGGGGTGTAGAGGAGTGTACAGAGGGGTGTAGAGGAGTGTACATGGGTGACAGAGGGGTGTAGAGGAGTGTACAGAGGGGTGTAGAGGAGTGTACAGAGGGGTATACATGGGTGACAGATGGGTGTACATGGGTGACAGAGAGGTATAGAGGAGTGTACATGGGTAACAGAGGAGTATAGAGGAGTGTACATGGCTGACGGAGGCATATAGAGGAGTGTGCATGGGTGACAGAGGGGTATCGCGGAGTGTACATGGGGGACATAGGGATGTAGAGGATTGTACATGGGTGACAGAGGGGTGTAGAGGAGTGTACAGATGGGTGTAGGGAGGTGTATAAGGGTGACAGCTGGGTTTAGAAGAGTGAACATTGGTGAAGGGGGCATAGGGGGTGACAGAGGGGTGAATAGGGGGTGGACATGGGTGACAAGGATGTGGTCAGAGGGGTGGACAATGGAGGGTGAACATTGGTGACGGGTGACAGAGGGTTGGATGTGGAGGTGGACATGGATGACAGGAGGGTGGACATGGATGACAGGGGGTCAGAGGGGTTGACAAGGGTGACAAGGAGGTAAAAGAGGGAGAGGAGTGACAGAGAGGGGTGGACTGGGGTGACAAAGGGACAGATGGGTGAACAGGAGGGTGGACATGGGTGACAGGGTAGACTACGGTGTAGACGGGGAGGTAAATGTGAGTGACAGAGATGGACAGGGGAGTGGAGAAGGCAGACATGGATGACAGGTGGGGTGGACATGAGTGACAGGGGGTGTACATGGGTGACGGGGGGTGGACATGGGTGATAGGGGGGTGGACATGGGTGACAGGGGGTGGACAGGGGTGACAGGAGGGTGGACAGGGGTGACGGGAGGGTGGACAGGGGTCACAAGGAGGTGGACTAGGCGGACATGGATGACAAGGGGGGTGGACATGGGTGACGGGGGGTGGACATGGGTGACAGGGGGGTGGACAAGGCAGACATGGATGACAGGGGGGTGGACATGGGTGACAGGGGGGTGGACATGGGTGACAGGGGTGGTGGACATGCGTGACAGGGGGGTGGACATGGGTGACAGATGCAGCTCGTTCCGCCCCAGGGCACCATTTTCAGCTCACAGGGGACACAGGGGGGAAATGCAGGAGGTAGGGGGACGCTGTGTGCGCAGTGCGCACGCAGGTTTCCCTTCCCCCATGTGCCAGCATAAGCGTACAGGCCGGGGCGTGACGTTTAAATAAAAATAAAATCATGGCAAAATCCTGCGGCTCCACGGGCAGTGAAAAACGGCACACACGCCGCGGCACCGCAGTTGGGAATCACTGCTATACACACTGTGGGGGGAATTTATCATTATATACACAGTTTTCACTGTCTATATTGCGCAATCTTTTTTTGCACAATTCCGTTTTTTTGAATGTTTTTTTGCACAACTTTTAATAGAACTTTACAAGTGGAATTCTAAATCACGGTGTACGGTAGAGCTGATTATGTGGTGGACATCGATTTATCAACTGCATCTTTTCTCTTTACACGCACAAATTTTGCGCAAGTCCTGATTTTACTGCGCAAATATACACCATCAAGGAGGACACTTAAAATGTTATAAGAATAAGTCCAGCAATATGTAATACATATTTAGATTAGACTCTGATCTGTACAGACTGTAGATCTGTAGAACTGTGTAAAATTCAAACTCCTGCTGCTCTTGATGAGTGCAGGAGATAGCACCTGTGTAATGTAACCATGGTGACAGTACAGCTAAGAATATACCACTGTATGTGCAGGGAGGGAGAAGGAGGTACAGCTGTTAGGTCTATGTATATGTGTTATCATGTGTATGCAGCAGAGCTGAGTGTGTGATTGGGTGGAGGCAGCAGAGCTGAGTGTGTGATTGGGTGTATACATCAGAGCTGAGTGTGAGATCATGTGTATGCAGCAGAGCTGAGTGTGTGACTATGTGTATGCAGCAGAGCTGAATGTGTGATTTTGCGTATGCAAAAGAGCTGAGTGTGTGACTATGTGTACGCAGCAGAGCTGAGTGTGTGATTGCTGCATACACATGATCACACACTCAGCTCTGCTGCATACACATGATCACACACTCAGCTCTGCTGCACACACCCAGAGCTGAGTGAGTGACTATGTGTATGCAGCAGAGCTGAGTGTATGATTGTGCGTATGCAGCAGAGCTGAGTGTGTGACCATGTGTATGCAGCAGAGCTAAGTATGTGACTATGTTTGTGCAGAAGAGCTGAGTGTGTGACTATGTGTATGCAGCAGAGATGAGTGTGTGATTGTGAATATGCAGCAGAGCTGAGTGTATGACTATCTGTATGTAGCAGAGCTTAGTGTGTGATCATGTGTATGCAGCAGAGCTGAGTGTGTGATCATGTGTACGCAGCAGAGTTGAGTGTTTGAATGGGTGTATGCAGCAGAGCTGAGTGTGTGATTGTGTGTATGCAGCAGAGCTGAGTGTGTGACTATGTGTATGCAGCAGAGCTGAGTGCGTGATTGGGGCTATGTAGTAGAGCTGAGTGTGTGATTGAGTGTATGCAGCAGAGCTGTGTGTGTCTATGTGTATGCAGCAGAGCTGAGTGTGTGACTATGTGCATGCAGCAGAGCTGAGTGTGTGATCAGGTGTATGCAGCAGAGCTGAGTGTGTGATTGGGTGTATGCAGCAGAGCTGAGTGTGTGACTATGTGCATGCAGCAGAGCTGAGTGTGTGGCTATGTGCATGCAGCAGAGCTGAGTGTGTGATTGGGTGTATGCAGCAGAGCTGAGTGTGTTATCATGTGTATGCAGCAGAGCTGAGTGTGTGCATGGTCATGCATACACATATTCACACATTCAGCTCTACTCCATACACATGCCGCACAATAATTTCTGCTACATGTACATGATCAAACACTCAGCTCTGGTACGTGCACACAGTGTTTACCAACCAGGGTGCCTCCAGCTGTTGCAAAACTGCATGCCAAGTTTTGCAACACTTGGAGGCATTCTCATTGGTAAACACTGATATAGAGGTAAGGGGACAGATTGTTTTTTTAAACCTAGACATTCTGTGTACGTTATAAAGATTTATTATTTTACTATTGTGCAGAGTTTTGTTTGGCGCACACTGCTGCTCCAGCAGTTCTAGCTATGTGAGCAGTGTACAGTGGGAAAATGCCACAGCTCTGTGAAGTGTGATGTAGAGAAGGAGTGCACGGTAGAGCGAGGGGGGTGTTTCTATATTTGCGCAAAATTTATCAAAGGACGTGCGCAACTATTGTAAATTTTGAGCAAGAGTGTAAATTAGACAGGCAGTGTAAAGGGGTAGATCTGTGTCTACAATAGACACCTAATGATAAATGTCTCCCTGTATATGTACAGTACAGACCAAAAGTTTGGACACACCTTCTCATTCAGAGTTTTCTTTATTTTCATGACTATGAAAATTGTAGATTCACACTGAAGGCATCAAAACTTTGAATTAACACATGTGGAATTATATTATACATAACAAAAAAGTGTGAAACAACTGAAAATATGTCATAGTGTAGGTTCTTCAAAGTAGCCACCTTTTTCTTTGATTACTGCTTTGCACACTCATTCTCTTGATTAGCTTCAAGAGGTAGTCATCTGAAATGGTCTTCCAACAGTCTTGAAGGAGTTCCCAGAGATGCTTAGCACTTGTTGGCCCTTTTTGCCTTCACTTTGCGGTCCAGCTCACCCCAAACCATCTCGATTGGGTTCAGGTCCGGTGACTATGGAGGCCAGGTCATCTGGTGCAGCACCCCATCACTCTCCTTCTTGGTCAAATAGCCCTTACACAGCCTGGAGGTGTGTTTGGGGTCATTGTCCTGTTGAAAAATAAATGATGGTCCAACTTAATGCAAACCGGATGGAATAGCATGCCGCTGCAAGATGCTGTGATAGCCATGCTGGTTCAGTATGCCTTCAATTTTGAATAAATCCCCAACAGTGTCACCAGCAAAGCACCCCCACACCATCACACCTCCTCCTCCACACCAGCACACCTGTGAAGTGAAGACCATTTCAGGTAACTACCTCTTGAAGCTCAACAAGAGAATGCCAAGAGTGTGCAGTAATCAAAGCAAAAGGTGGCTACTTTGAAGAACCTAGAATATGACATATTTTCAGTTGTTTCACACTTTTTTTGTTATGTATATAATTCCACATGTGTTAATTCATAGTTTTGATGCCTTCAGTGTGAATCTACAATTTTCATAGTCATGAAAATAAAGAAAACTCTGAATGAGAAGGTGTGTCCAAACTTTTGGTTTGTACTGTATATGCTATACATCATTCCTTACCTTCTTGTACTTTGTGGGCCAGGCTCCCTGCATCTGATCCGTTGTACCCTGAAGGCAGTGAAAAAACTGCCACAGGGTACAAAAATGACTGTTTCCACATGCAGCAAAATCTTCTAAAAAAAAAAAAACGCAAGAAAAACTGCCAAAACCCAGTAAAAAGCTGTGGCTGTTTTTTGGGCATTTTTTTGCTGGTGGAGAAAAAATCTTCAGTGGAATCCTAGCCTCATAGCAATAGAACAAAATACCTGTGTCCAGGACACAACACATCTCCTGTGAGCTGCAGCTCAGGCGTACAAACAGAACTGTGTGGATATTTAGATTTTAGTACAAAATATACATTTTATTATATACTAGCTGAGGACCCCACGTTGCCCGGTTTTTCCTTCCTAATCCTTGTTGTGGAGGAAAATCAACAGAGGAAGCTTTTGACTTCATATCTCATATATTGTTGTTATATCCCAACCCCATATCCTGACCTCCTATCCCGACCTCCTATCCCGTCCGCATATCCCGTCGTCCTATCCTGACCTCCTATCCCGACCTCCTATCCCGTTCTCCTATCCCATTTTCATATCCCGTCCTCCTATCCCGACCTCCTATCTTGACCTCCTATCTCGACTTCCTATCCCGACCTCCTATCCCGACCTCCTATCCCAACCTCCTATCCCGACCTCCTATCCCGACCTCCTATCCCGTCCTCCTTTCCCGTCCTCCTATCTCTACCTCATATCCCGACCTCCTATCCCAACCTCCTATCCCGTCCTCCTATCTTGACCTTCTATCTCGACCTCCTATCCCAACCTCCTATCCCGACCTCCTTTCCCGTCCTCCTATCTTGACCTACTATCTTGACCTCCTATCCCGTCCTCCTATCCTGTTTTCATATCCCGTCCTCCTATCCCGACCTCCTATCTTGATCTCCTATCTCGACTTCCTATCCTGACCTCCTATCCCGACCTCCTATCCAAACCTCCTATCCCGACCTCTTATCCCGACCTCCTATCTTGACCTCCTATCTCGCCCTCCTCTCGACCTCGTATTCCGACCTCCTATCCCAAACTCCTATCCCGTCCTCCTATCTTGACCTTCTATCTCGACCTCCTATCCCAGACTCCTTTCCCGACCTCCTTTCCCGTCCTCCTATCTTGACCTCCTATCTCGACCTCCCATCTCGACTTCCAATCTTGACCTCCTGTCCTGACCTCCTATCCCGACCTCCTATCCCGACCTCCTATCCTGTCCTCCTATTTTGACCTTCTATCCCGACCTCCTATCACATCCTCCTATCCCGTCCTCCTTTCTCGTCCTCATTTCCCTACCTCCTATCCCGTCCTCCTATCCCTTCCTCCTATCCCTTCCTCCTATCCCGACTTCCTATCCCATCATCCTATCCCGTCTTCCTATCCCGTCCTCCTATCTCGTCCTCCTATCCCGTCCTCCTATCTCGTCCTCCTATCTCGACCTCCTATCTCGACCTCCTATCCAGACCATCCCGTCCTCCTATCCCAACCTCCTATCCTGACCTCCCACCGCGTCCTCATATCACGACCTGTAATATGTGTACCAAGTATTGAAATATCTCCAGTCGTACGGATATTATGTGAGAACATACATTTCCCATTGATTTGCATGGGACTTTAAACAAAAACCCTGACACTCACAAAGAGGGGGTAATTAAGGGTTCAATTAACTATCCTATATTTTAGGTGGACATATAAGTAACATGTGACCAAGTATTATCGAAATATCTCCAGCTGTTTGGAAGTTATGCTGTAACATTTATTTCCCATTGACTTGTATGGGACTTTAAACATAAACCCCGCCCCTGGCAAATAGGGGTGAGAAAGGGTTAAATCACTTATCCTATGTTTGTTGTTGACAAGTAACATGTGTGCCAAGTTTCATGTTAACATCTTTAGCCGTTTGGAAGTTTTTGTGGAACATACATACACACACACACACACGTTGAGTTATATATATATATATATATATATATATATATATATATATATATATATTTATTTATATATATGTGTGTGTGTGTGTGTGTGTGTGTGCTTTTACATTTCTTCCCTCGCGTATAGAACTGTGGAACAAGGTTGGTGACATCACACATGTGACATCACAAGGGATCATCTATACCTTTGCCTTTCTTATAATCAGACACCAAAGAAGACAAGAAATCTTTAAGAAAGAAGAAGAGAATGAGGAGTAAAATTTCATGGATCAGAGGGAGGATAGCCAGGAACAGCCAAATACAACCAACAAACCAAGAAGAAGAAGACTGGTTCTTAGCATACCTGCATTCATGAAAACATTCAGCAAAGAGGAGTTGAAAGGGGTAATCCAGGGTGAGAAAATCAGAGCTGATTTCTTCTAAAAACTGCACCGCCTCTGTCCTTATGTTGTGTGTGATATAGCAGCTCAGGTCTTGAAAAGTGAATGGAGAAAACGTGTAATACTACATACAACATGAGGACAGGTATGGTGCTGTTTTCAGAAACAAATTGCTCTGTTTTCTATTCCCTTTTAACAAACTCCTAGGATCCAGCAACATTCATCTGATGGACGGCACAGGTAGGACACAATGTTTTTCTATACATTACTCACTATTAACACCAGATTCATGTAACTGACACAATCATTTCAATGGCCTCAGTGCTGAACTTCTAGACACATGGGGGAGATTTATCAAATCCTATGTACAGGAAGAGTATCATCTTTCATCCTTTAGAGATTTTGGGGGAGATTTATCAAAACCTATGTACAGGAAGAGTATCATGTTTCATCCTTTAGAGATTTTGGGGGAGATTTATCAAAACCTGTGCACAGGAAGAGTGGTGCAGTTGCCCATAGCAACCAATCAGCTCGCTTCTTTCATTTTTAAAGAGGCCTGTGAAAAATGAAAGAAGTGATCTGATTGGTTGCTATGGGCAACTGGAGAACTTTTCCTCTGGACAGGTTTTGATAAATCTCCTCCTTTATCTTTTAGAGGCCTTTTGAAAAATGAAAGAAGCTATTTGATTGGTTATATGGGCAACTGCACCACTCTTACGCTGCACAGATTTTGATGAATCTCCCCCACTGAGTCTCTAGGTCCCTCCAACTGACCTCTATATATTGGTTTAATCATGCAGTGATAAGAACATTTCACTTAAATTTCAGGTTAGGATGGCTAACTAATGCCACGATGTCCTTATCAGTAAAGGATTCCTATCCCCTCTCCCCCTAACGTTATATCATTTATTTTACTTCGCATTACAATAAAAGCATTACCATAGAATTCAGGTGCTTAGGACGAGATAATTGTTAAGAACTTGAGAGAAGATGAAAACCAATGTATAATGGAGGCAGGGCTGCCCTCACACACACACTATGGGGGGGATTTATCAAAACCTGTCCAGGGGAAAAGTTGTTCAGTTGCCCATAGCAACCAATCAGTTCGCTTCTTTCATTTCTAACAAGGCCTCTGCAAAATGAAAGAAGTGATCTGATTGGTCGCTATGGGCAACTGGGCAACTTTTCCTGTGGACAGGTTTTGATAAATCTCCCCCTATTAGATCTATGGGAGCTGCTTAAAATGAAATTATGTATTGTTTATGTCTGGGTCGAATCTTCTTTAGATCTGGGAGAAATCTGTGCTCCAATGTACTATTATGGATATTGCAATGATGGAACATAAATTACATGTTTTTTTAACTACTCTAGGTACCCTGGATAAGTGAATTCTTGATTTATTTTTTTTTTTGTGATATATCCCCTGAATGAGTGCTGCCTAGTTCTTTGATTCATGTCTTTTGTTTACTTTAAAAAAAAAAAGGGTTGAATTTAATAGTTAAAGGGGTACTCCACCCCTAGACATCTTAGCCCCTATCCAAAGGATAGGGAAAAGATGTCTGATCACGGGAGTCCCGCCGCTGGGGACCCCCGCAATATAGCACGCAGCACCCACCTGTTACTGCTCCAGAAGCGCTCGAGGGTCTGGCTCCCGACCACGGGGACGGAATATCGTGATGTCACGACTCCGCCCCGTGTGACGTCATGCCCAGCCCCCTCAATGCAAGTCTATGGGAGGAGGCGTGACAGGGGGCGTGACAGCATGTATACCAGCGGCGGGACCTCCGCGATCAGACATCTTATCCCCTATCCTTTGGATAGGGGATAAGATGTCTAGGGGTGGAGTACCCCTTTAATAATGGCAAAACTGTTCCTAAGGGTACATTCACACTACGTTTTGCACTGTTGTGGCATGGATTTAGTAAGAAAAGTTCAATACTGTTTGCTGGTATACGTGCTGGAAGCATGCCTCAGTGTGAGCACAAGAAGCCAGTAAGAAGACTGCCCTTATTGTAAACCAGTATCATGGTAGTACATATTGGCCCTCATTTACTAATTTCCAATTTTTTCTTTATCTTTTCCGTTTTCCCTTCTATGCATGAATGTGCTTTTCACAACTTTTGGTGCATCCAAATAACCAAACAAAAGAGGTTTTAATCCATTTCACCTCTTATTTCTAAGTAAAAGTTTACAGGGGGAAAAGGTGCAAAAACAGATCAGATAATATTATAAATTACCCAAATTATGAAAAAGGAGAGGCAAGGTCCACATTTGGATTAATAGTGTGGATAGAAGATTTATTCATTTATTCATCCAGATGATATCAAATCTTCTATCTATGAGCCTGTTCAAGGGTCTGCATTGGGTTTCAACTTAAATCCAGAAGTGTGAGCTGCTGGAAGGGACTTTATTTTGTGCGAACTTGGCGAGAAGTACTGGTTGCTTGATCTTGGTCCCCCCAATGTGAAATCAGTCAAATGCATTCTGCACATCCCCCCTCTATTTTTCATACTCTTTCCTTACCATATCTTTCACTCCCCTGTGTTTTGAGGAAATAGGAGAAGGGAGTGCTTACATACAATGCCTTGGCTCAACTGTGTTGTGTGAACTGTGTCCCTCCATATATACCAGGTGAGTTCTTCTACATAAATGGCATTACTGACTGTTTAGATGAGCGCTGCCCATTTTGAATTCTTTTCTTACATAATGAACAGAGTCATGTCCTCCTGGGTCTATTTACTGGGGGGGGGGGGGGGTATTCATCACAAGTGGTGTAGGTGAACGTCTTTTTACCTCATTAAATCATGTGGTGGAACCTGGCTGGTGTAGATTTGCGCATGTCAAGGGTGCAACAAAAGATGCGACAAACTAGAAAAGTTGCACTTTTGATATCACATGAAATCGCGACTTTGTATGTTCTTTTTGAAAAAGCTTCTTAAACTAGTTTTCTACACAGGTTATTTTCTGGTGGCTTTTGGAAAACTGCTGTTACGCCTAGCGCTCCGGGTCCCCGCTCCTCCCCGGAGCGCTCACGGCGTCTTTCTCCCTGCAGCGCCCCGGTCAGTCCCGCTGACCGGGAGCGCTGCACTGTTTTGGCCGTTGGGGATGCGATTCGCACAGCGGGACGCGCCCGCTCGCGAGTCGCATCCCAGGTCACTTACCCGTCCCGGTCCCCTGCTGTCATGTGCTGGCGCGCGCGGCTCCGCTCTCTAGGGCGCGCGCGCGCCAGCTCTCTGAGACTTAAAGGGCCAGTGCACCAATGATTGGTGCCTGGCCCAATTAGCTTAATTGGCTCCCACCTGCTCCCTGCCTTTATCTAGTCTCCTCCCTTGCACTCCCTTGCCGGATCTTGTTGCCTTGTGCCAGTGAAAGCGTTTAGTGTGTCCAAAGCCTGTGTACCTGAACTTCTGCTACCCATCCTGACTACGAACCTTGCCGCCTGCCCCCGACCTTCTGCTACGTCTGACCTTGCTTCTGCCTACTCCCTTGTACCGCGCCCATCTTCAGCAGCCAGAGAGGTGAGCCGTTGCTAGTGGATACGACCTGGTCACTACCGCCGCAGCAAGACCATCCCGCTTTGCGGCGGGCTCTGGTGAAAACCAGTAGTGGCTTAGAACCGGTCCACTAGCACGGTCCACGCCAATCCCTCTCTGGCACAGAGGATCCACTACCTGGAAGCCGAATCGTGACAGTAGATCCGGCCATGGATCCCGCTGAGGTGCCGCTGCCAAGTCTCGCTGATCTTCCCACGGTGGTCGCTCAGCAATCGCAGCAGATTGCCCAACAAGGACAGCAGCTGTCGCAGTTGACCGCCATGTTACAGCAAATTCTGCCCCTGCTACAGCAGCAACCATCTCCTCCGCCAGCTCCTGCACCTCCTCCGCAGCGAGTGGCCGCTCCTAACCTCCGCTTGTCCCTGCCGGACAAATTTGATGGGGACTCCAGACTCTGCCGTGGATTTTTGTCTCAGTGTTCCCTGCATATGGAGATGTTGTCAGACTTGTTTCCTACAGAACGGTCTAAGGTGGCGTTCGTAGTAAGCCTTCTTTCAGGAAAGGCCTTGTCTTGGGCCACACCGCTCTGGGACCGCAATGATCCTGCCACAGCCACAGTCCAGTCCTTCTTTGCTGAAGTCCGAAGTGTCTTTGAGGAACCTGCCCGAGCCTCTTCTGCTGAGACTGCCTTGCTGAACCTGGTCCAGGGTAATTCTTCCGTTGGCGAGTACGCCATACAATTCCGTACTTTTGCTTCTGAACTATCCTGGAATAATGAGGCTCTCTGCGCGACCTTTAAAAAAGGCCTATCCAGTCGCATCAAGGATGTGCTGGCCGCACGAGAGATTCCTGCCAACCTCCAAGAACTCATCCATTTGGCTACCCGCATTGACATGCGTTTTTCTGAGCGACACCAAGAGCTCCGCCAGGAAAAAGACTTAGATCTCTGGGCACCTCTCCCACAGCATCCTTTGCAGTCTTCGCCTGGGCCTCCCGCCGAGGAGGCCATGCAAGTGGATCGGTCTCGCCTGACCCAGGAAGAGAGGAATCGCCGTAGAGAAGAAAATCTCTGTCTGTACTGTGCCAGTACTGAGCATTTCTTGGTGGATTGCCCTATCCGTCCTCCACGCCTGGGAAACGCACGCACGCACCCAGCTCACGTGGGTGTGGCATCTTTTGCTTCTAAGTCTTCTTCTCCACGTCTCACGGTGCCCGTGCGGATTTCCTCTACAGCCAACTCCTCCATTTCAGCCGTGGCCTGCTTGGACTCTGGTGCCTCCGGGAATTTTATGTTGGAGTCCTTTGTTAATAGATTCAGCATCCCGGTGACCCGTCTCGTCAAACCGCTCTACATTTCCGCGGTCAACGGAGCCAGATTGGACTGCACCGTGCGTTACCGCACAGAACCCCTCCTGATGTCTATCGGACCCCACCACGAAAGGATTGAGTTCTTCATTCTCCCCAACTGTACCTCTGAGGTCCTCCTCGGTCTGCCTTGGCTCCGGCTTCATTCCCCCACCATTGATTGGACCACCGGGGAGATCAGGAACTGGGACTCTGCCTGCCACAGGAAGTGTCTCTCCCCCCCTCCCAGTCCCATCAGGCAAGCCTCTGTGCCTCCCCATGGCCCCCGTCCTGGTGTCACACTGCCCCGTGCCAGGCCTCGCCCTCTGCCCTCCCTCCCCATTCCCACTCCTGCTGTACTGCCTGCCGTTGAGGAAACCCTCCATTCTTTCCCGGTGTCCTCATCCCAGGGGAGGCAGTTACCGGACAAAGAGAAGGGGAGACCTAAGGGGGGGGGTACTGTTACGCCTAGCGCTCCGGGTCCCCGCTCCTCCCCGGAGCGCTCACGGCGTCTTTCTCCCTGCAGCGCCCCGGTCAGTCCCGCTGACCGGGAGCGCTGCACTGTTTTGGCCGTTGGGGATGCGATTCGCACAGCGGGACGCGCCCGCTCGCGAGTCGCATCCCAGGTCACTTACCCGTCCCGGTCCCCTGCTGTCATGTGCTGGCGCGCGCGGCTCCGCTCTCTAGGGCGCGCGCGCGCCAGCTCTCTGAGACTTAAAGGGCCAGTGCACCAATGATTGGTGCCTGGCCCAATTAGCTTAATTGGCTCCCACCTGCTCCCTGCCTTTATCTAGTCTCCTCCCTTGCACTCCCTTGCCGGATCTTGTTGCCTTGTGCCAGTGAAAGCGTTTAGTGTGTCCAAAGCCTGTGTACCTGAACTTCTGCTACCCATCCTGACTACGAACCTTGCCGCCTGCCCCCGACCTTCTGCTACGTCTGACCTTGCTTCTGCCTACTCCCTTGTACCGCGCCCATCTTCAGCAGCCAGAGAGGTGAGCCGTTGCTAGTGGATACGACCTGGTCACTACCGCCGCAGCAAGACCATCCCGCTTTGCGGCGGGCTCTGGTGAAAACCAGTAGTGGCTTAGAACCGGTCCACTAGCACGGTCCACGCCAATCCCTCTCTGGCACAGAGGATCCACTACCTGGAAGCCGAATCGTGACAACTGCCAGTGCAGTTTTTCAGCCAAAGTCAGAAGTGAATCCATAAGAACGGAAAAATATAAGTATTTTCTTTATATTTCCTATTCTTTTTGAATCCACTTCTGACTTTGGCTCAAAACCTATGCGGAAACTTAGACTAAGGCTAGAATTCCACTAAGGGGGGGGGACATCCATTGTTTTTTTTCTGTGAAATAACGCTGTGGCAAGATGTTAGCTGAAAGTCAATAAGGAACTGAAAATGCCATTTTTAATCCTTTTGGTGTTTTTTGTCTTTTTTGGGCTCAGTGGAGGATTTTCAAAAAACCTGACAGGCAGGACATGCTGGGATTGTAGTGCTGACTGTATCTAGCAGGGAACAAGGGGCTCAATAATAATGTGATAAAAATATATATTTAATAAAATTCAGCACTATAATTAATAGATAACTTGAACTGCGAACAGTTATCAAACAGCACAATATACATGTTTGATAACTGTCTGCGGGTACCACCGATCCTGCATCATATATCTATAAATTTTCTTCCTTAATTGTATTAAATATAAATATTTATTACATTATTATTGAGCCTCTCAGCCCTGCTCACTTCTGCATCACTCCCTACTAGATAAAGTCAGCAACAAGGGTGTTGCTAGGTCTCCAAAAGACCCAGGGCTTGAGCCCAGTGGTGTCTCTAGCTTTTTTTTTTGTTGGGGGGGGCACACTGGGGGGCCAGGACAAGTAGGAGAACAATTGAAACAACACTACATTTACACATGTATGTTAAGAAATGCTGCGATACTCCATCCAATACCTACATTCACAACATAAAAGGAAAACCCTGCTGTGGGTTTAAAAATGACACAATCACGGACCCTCAAGTTTTTCCCAAGTTAGTGGAGGATGGTTGGTTAGTAGGTAGAAAATCCACAGGAGATTATACACACACAGATCAGCTGCATGAAATCCGCTAATGCTTTTAATGAGCAAAGCGATTCTAGGATTAGATTTTTTTTTTGTGACATATTGTCCTTTATATTAGTTGCAAATTCTTGTTGATACATGCAGCAGTTTTTGTGAAAATATTGTGAAAATTTGGAAGATTTCAGCCATTTTTTAAAATATGCTTTTTTTTTTTATAGTCTATAGTTTGTGTGGCCATGACTTTTTAATTTTCATCCAACCTCATTGTGTAAGGGATTATTTTTTGCAGGACAAGCTATACTTTTTTTTATTGATATCATAGTTGGGACACATGTTACCTTTTGATAATTTTTATTCCAGTTTTTGGAACAAAATTAGCAAGTCTTGCGTTTTTATGTAGGTTTTTTTGTTTTGTTTTAAATATTGTTTACTGTGCAGTATAACATCATTTTAAAGTAAAAGTCATTATGAATGTGTTAATACCTATAATGCATGTTTTTTTTTATTATATTATATATTATTTTATAATATAGGGCTTTATTAGAAAATGGGCATTTATAAAAAAAAAATGTTAACAGAATTTATTGAAAAACATTTTATTTTATCATCTGTTATACTACACAGCAGTACAACTTTACTGCAGTATGGTAGAACTGTTAACATACTCTGACAGTTCGCCTGTATGATCCAGGCTAGGAATGGACTTACAGGTTTCTGTACTGAGAAGACAGGAAGCCATCCATCCACTGGCTTTCTGTTGCCATGGTAACCAGCCAGGTCCCATTGACAATCTTGGGGGAATGTGAACAGTTTTTCCTGGAATGAATGGAGCCTACCCCTCTATGCACAGCCATCGCTTTAATCATTATCTGTGGGACTAGTGGACATTTCTGGGAGCGTACCTTTACACCCTGCATTTTCAAATGAATAAACCAGTGTCTCTTGAGGAATAACATAACAGAAAATTTGACTTCACTTTTTAAACTTATGTTGATAAACAAGTATTGGGTGCAAAATGTGTAATTTTCCCTTACGCTGCTATTCTTTTTATAATCCAAAACTTTTTGGGCAGGTAGTCCGATGACTTGGCCATCTTAAAAATTTCTGACATTGCAATCTTTATAATTATTATTATCTTTATTATTATCTTTATAATTATTAGGTTCAGGTCATCAGGTTATTTTGCCACTTTAGAGCAGTAGGAATGTAGGAATGTTTCAAAATAACATGCTGGAGGCTCAAATTGTGGGTTTTCTTAGAGGGCAATGTAAGTAAATAGGGGGCCATAGCTATAGAGGATAAGCTATTTTAAGGGTAAACTCTAGAAGTGAAGAAATAGGAGATTTATCAAACCTGTTGACAGGAAAAGTTGCCTAGATGTCCATAGCAACCAATCAGATAGCTTCTTTCATTTTGCAAAGGCCTTGTCAAAAATATAAGAAGGGATCTGATTGGTTGTTATGGGGAATCGGGCCACCTTTCCTCTGTACAGGTTTTGAAAAATCTCCTTCATAGTGTTTAGGCAATTAGGTAGCTGTAAGATACTTTAGCACAAGCAGTTAAGTTATTATTGTATTTGATAGTTTATGTATAAGATTATATATAAAACAGGCAGAAGAGTTAAAAGAAAGGCTCACTATGAGGGGTTACCCAATAAATATCATCGAAAAGGCATACAAAAAAGCAGAAATTAAAAACAGGGACGAATTGCTAACTCCTAAACATCAAACGAGGAAAAAACATCAACAGAATAAAAAACACATTGTTTTTTCCTTTGCCAACTCTCCAATCAACCATCTGATCAGGAAAAGCATATTTGATAACTGGTTCTATTTCGAAAATGATGAAGAATTGGAAGAGGAAGCAAAGGAAAAACCAGTCATTACTTTTAGAAAATCTACTACTATAGGAGACATAATTAAAAAGCATAATAAAAAGTGCCAAGGTGAGGGTGACCGCTGGCTGACAAGAATGACACCAAAAGGAAATTTCCCTTGCAGGCATTGCAATTTTTGTAGATTTAACCTGTCTAAAAGATACTTTTCTATAGGCGGTGTCAATATTTTTGTCAATCAGCTCATCACCTGTCAATCCACTCACATAGTGTATTGCCTAATATGTCCTTGCAAGAAATTTTACATAGGAAAAACTAAGCGCAAATTGAATGCACGTGTGAGAGAACATCTCTATTCTCTCCGATCAGGCAAGGGGTCGCCTCGCTTTATCACCCATATGAATGAATGTAATGGCGGTAATAGCGAGGGTCTCAAATTTGCCGGTCTCGAAAGAAAGGAGAATATTCCCGCGGGCACAGATAAACACGCCTACCTATTACGCCGGGAGGCGTTCTGGATCATTAGGCTTAAAGCTATGGGCCCGACGGGAATGAACGACAAACAAGATCTGTCAGCTTTTCTTTGAATCGGCTACCTTTGCAAGGTGGTTTCGTTTTAAGTATTTGACATATACTGTTGTTTAAAAAAAAAATGGTTTGTGTTTTTTTATTGTATGCGCTATATGTATGTGTTTACGGTCACCACGCCCCCTACCTTTTTCAAGACTGTATAAATACTTACCCACCTGAGTAGGTAGGCGTACAACTTATTGGCCGGAAGAAGCCTCAAGCCATGACGCGAAACTAGTCACCTCTGGTGGTGTGCCCCCGCGTCTTGAGAGCGGCTGCTCTAGCTCCCCACGAGAAGTGACCGTATTTTATGTTCCACTTTGCCGGTGTGAATAAAGGACGATAATTTATATTCTGCTACTGGATGGTGAGTGCGACTTCTTTTCTCTTCGTATAAACACAGCAATGTAGGATAGACCTTTTCCTTCCATGTCTATTTATTAAGAAGGGCCTTTATATAAAGGCATCCTCTGGGACACTCTACTGACAATTTAACCTAAATTGTTCTCTTAAGGCAGTTTAATTATATAGCCACATTAGAAATGTATACATGTAGGATGGTTTGAATTGGGAAAATAGGTAAAGGACAAGGAATATATGAAAAGATGGCAGTATATGGCAACTTTACTGCTTTTTTGTTGTTGTTTTTTTTAAGCAAAAGAGGAGCATATAATTGTTAAAAAAGGCTATTTTTGGAGATGGACAGGCAGGCTTGAAGGGGAGAAGGTAGGCCTGTATTTTGAACTTAAAAACTTAAATGGGTTTTTAGGTTCAAAATGTGTAATTTTCTCTTATGCTGCCATCTTTCTAATTTTGAATTTTGAGGTTTCAGGTCATCAGATTGTTTTGTGACTTTAGAGCAGTATCAATGCAGGACTGTTTAGAGAGGGTATGTTGGAGGCTCAAATTGTGGGTTTTCTTAGAGGACAATGTAAGTAAATAGGGGGGCCATAGCTATAGAGGATAAGCTATTTCATTGATAAACGCTAGAAGGGAAGAGATAGGGGGAGATTTATCAAAACCTTTTGACAGGAAAAGTTGCCTAGATGTCCATAGCAACCAATCAGATAGCTTCTTTCATTTTGCAAAGGCCTTGTCAAAAATATAACAAGTGATCTGATTGGTTGCTATGGGGAACTAGGCAACCTTTCTTCTGCACCGGTTTTAACAAATCTCCTTGATAGCCTTTAGGCAATTAGGTAGCTAAAAGATTCTTTAGCACAAGCAATTAAGTTATTGTTTTATTTGATAGTTCATGTATAAGATTTCTTACCCACCTCTGTCTATTGTGAGCTTGTGTAATGTTTCAATGAGGGACTTAGGCCTATTAGTTGTGTTATAGTGGTGTGAATAGTCGGGCTTTTACCAGATGCATCACAAACCTCACTTGTTCACGATTTCTGGTTTTTAAGAGTAAATAAAGGCCAAACATTTTTACCCACTATCTTCTAAAAAAGGTTAGGTCCCTCTGTCGTCTGTTTCTGTCATTATAAAATTGAATGCAATGTAGGATAGACCTTTTCCTTCCATGTCTATTTATTAAGAAGGGCCTTCATATAAGGGCATCCTCTGGGACACTCTACTGACAATTTAACCTCCATTGTTCTCTTAAGGTAGTTTAACTATATAGCCACATTAGAAATGTATGCATGTAGGATGATTTGAATTGGGAAATTAGGTAAAGGACAACAAATATATGAAAAGATGGCAGTATATGGCAACTTTACTTTTTTTTTTTTTTTAAGCAAAAGAGGAGCATATAATTGTTTAAAAAGGATATTTTTGGAGATGGACAGGCAGGCTTGATGGGGAGGAGGTAGGCCTGTATTTTGAATTTAAAAACTTAAATGGGTTTTTGGGTTCAAAATGTGTAATTTTCTCATATGCTGCCATCTTTATAATTTTGAATTTTGAGGTTCAGGTCATCGGATTGTTTTGTGACATTAGAGCAGTATCAATGTTGGACTGTTTAGAGAGGATATGTTGGAGGCTCAAATTGTGGGTTTTCTTAGAGGACAATGTAAGTAAATAGGGGGGCCATAGCTATAGAGGATAAGCTATTTCAAGGGTAAACCCTAGAAGTGAAGAAATAGGGGGATATTTATCAAAACCTTTTGACAGGAAAAGTTGCCTAGATGTCCATAGCAACCAATCAGATAGCTTCTTTCATTTTGCAAAGGCCTTGTCAAAAATATAACAAGTGATCTGATTGGTTGCTATGGGGGAACTGGGCAACCTTTCCTCTGCACAGGTTTTGACAAATCTCCTTGATAGTCTCTTAGGCAATTAGGTAGCTATAAGATTCTTTAGCACAAGCATTTAAGTTATTATTGTATTTGATAGTTCATGTATAAGATTTCTTACCCACCCCTGTCTATTGTGAGCTTGTGTAATGTTTCAATGAGGGACTTGGGCCTATTAGTTTTGTTATAGTGGTGTGAATAGTTGGGCTTTTACCAGATGCATCACAAACCTCACTTGTGCACGGTGTCTGGTTTTTAAGAGTAAATAAAGGCCAAACATTTTTACCCACTATCTTCTAAAAAAGGTTAGGTCCCTCTGTCGTCTGTTTCTGTCATTATAAAATTGAATGCAATGTAGGATAGACCTTTTCCTTCCATGTCTATTTATTAAGAAGGGCCTTTATACAAGGGCATCCTCTGGGACACTCTACTGACAATTTAACCTCCATTGTTCTCTTAAGGTAGTTTAACTATATAGCCACATTAGAAATGTATGCATGTAGGATGATTTGAATTGGGAAAAAAGGTAAAGGACAACAAATATATGAAAAGATGGCAGTATATGGCAACTTTACTGTGTTTTTTATTTCTTTTAAAGCAAAAGAGGAGCATATAATTGTTTAAAAAGGATATTTTTGGAGATGGACAGGCAGGCTTGATGGGGAGGAGGTAGGCCTGTATTTTGAACTTAAAAACTTAAATGGGTTTTTGGGTTCAAAATGTGTAATTTTCTCATATGCTGCCATCTTTATAATTTTGAATTTTGAGGTTCAGGTCATCGGATTGTTTTGTGACTTTAGAGCAGTATCAATGCTGGACTGTTTGGATAGGATATGTTGGAGGCTCAAATTGTGGGTTTTCTTAGAGGACAATGTAAGTAAATAGGGGGGCCATAGCTATAGAGGATAAGCTATTTCAAGGGTAAACCCTAGAAGTGAAGAGATAGGGGGATATTTATCAAAATCTTTTGGCAGGAAAAGTTGCCTAGATGTCCATAGCAACCAATCAGATAGCTCTTTTCATTTTGCAAAGGCCTTGTCAAAAATATAAGAAGTGATCTGATTGGTTGCTATGGGGGAACTGGGCAACCTTTCTTCTGCACAGGTTTTGACAAATCTCCTTGATAGTCTTTAGGCACTTAGGTAGCTGTAAGATTCTTTAGCACAAGCATTTAAGTTATTATTGTATTTGATAGTTCATGTATAAGATTTCTTACCCACCCCTGTCTATTGTGAGCTTGTGTAATGTTTCAATGAGGAATAGTTATAGTGGTGTGAATAGTTGGGCTTTTACCAGATGCATCACAAACCTCACTTGTGCACGGTGTCTGGTTTTTAAGAGTAAATAAAGGCCAAACATTTTTACCCACTATCTTCTAAAAAAGGTTAGGTCCCTCTGTCATCTGTTTCTGTCATTATAAAATTGAATGCAATGTAGGATAGACCTTTTCCTTCCATGTCTATTTCTTAAGAAGGGCCTTTATATAAGGGCATCCTCTGGGACACTCTACTGACAATTTAACCTCCATTGTTCTCTTAAGGTAGTTTAACTATATAGCCACATTAGAAATGTATGCATGTAGGATGATTTGAATTGGGAAATTAGGTAAAGGACAACAAATATATGAAAAGATGGCAGTATATGGCAACTTCACTTTTTTTTTTTTTTTTTATAAAGCAAAAGAGGAGCATATAATTGTTTAAAAAGGATATTTTTGGAGATGGACAGGCAGGCTTGATGGGGAGGAGGTAGGCCTGTATTTTGAACTTAAAAACTTAAATGGGTTTTTGGGTTCAAAATGTGTAATTTTCTCATATGCTGCCATCTTTATAATTTTGAATTTTGAGGTTCAGGTCATCGGATTGTTTTGTGACATTAGAGCAGTATCAATGTTGGACTGTTTAGATAGGATATGTTGGAGGCTCAAATTGTGGGTTTTCTTAGAGGACAATGTAAGTAAATAGGGGGGCCATAGCTATAGAGGATAAGCTATTTCAAGGGTAAACCCTAGAAGTGAAGAAATAGGGGGAGATTTATCAAAACCTTTTGACAGGAAAAGTTGCCTAGATGTCCATAGCAACCAATCAGATAGCTTCTTTCATTTTGCAAAGGCCTTGTCAAAAATATAAGAAGTGATCTGATTGGTTGCTATGGGGGAACTGGGCAACCTTTCTTCTGCACAGGTTTTGACAAATCTCCTTGATAGTCTTTAGGCAATTAGGTAACTATAAGATTCTTTAGCACAAGCATTTAAGTTATTATTGTATTTGATAGTTCATGTATAAGATTTCTTACCCACCCCTGTCTATTGTGAGCTTGTGTAATGTTTCAGTGAGGGACTTGGGCCTATTAGTTTCGTTATAGTGGTGTGAATAGTTTGGCTTTTACCAGATGCATCACTAACCTCACTTGTGCACGGTGTCTGGTTTTTAAGAGTAAATAAAGGCCAAACATTTTTACCCACTATCTTCTAAAAAAGGTTAGGTCCCTCTGTCGTCTGTTTCTGTCATTATAAAATTGAATGCAATGTAGGATAGACCTTTTCCTTCCATGTCTATTTATTAAGAAGGGCCTTTATATAAGGGCATCCTCTGGGACACTCTACTGACAATTTAACCTCCATTGTTCTCTTAAGCTAGTTTAACTATATAGCCACATTAGAAATGTATGCATGTAGGATGGTTTGAATTGGGAAAATAGGTAAATGACAACAAATCTATGAAAAGATGGCAGTATATGGCAATTTTACTGTTTGGTTTTTTTTAAAGCAAAAGAGGATCATATAATTGTTTAAAAAGGCTATTTTTGGAGATGGACAGGCAGGCTTGATGGGGAGGAGGTAGGCCTGTGTTTTGAACTTAAAAACTTAAATGGGTTTTTGGGTTCAAAATGTGTAATTTTCTCATATGCTGCCATCTTTATAATTTTGAATTTTGAGGTTCGGTCATCGGATTGTTTTGTGACATTAGAGGAGTATCAATGTTGGACTGTTTAGATAGGATATATTGGAGGCTCAAATTGTGGGTTTTCTTAGAGGACAATGTAAGTAAATAGGGGGGCCATAGCTATAGAGGATAAGCTATTTCAAGGGTAAACGCTAGAAGTGAAGAGATAGGGGGAGATTTATCAAAACCTTTTGACAGGAAAAGTTGCCTAGATGTCCATAGCAACCCATCAGATAGCTTCTTTCATTTTGCAAAGGCCTTGTTAAAAATATAAGACGGGATCTGATTGGTTGCTATGGGGAACTGGGCAACCTTTCCTCTGCATAGGTTTTGACAAATCTCCCTGATAGTTTTTAGGCAATTAGGTAGCTATAAGATTCTTTAGCACAAGCAATTAAGTTATTGTTTTATTTGATAGTTCATGTATAAGATTTCTTACCCACCTCTGTCTATTGTGAGCTTGTGTGATGTTTCAATGAGGGACTTGGGCCTATTAGTTTTTTTTATAGTGGTGTGAATAGTTGGGCTTTTACCAGATGCATCACAAACCTCACTTGTGCACGATGTCTGGTTTTTAAGAGTAAATAAAGGCCAAACATTTTTACCCACTATCTTCTAAAAAAGGTTAGGTCCCTCTATCGTCTGTTTCTGTCATTATAAAATTGAATGCAATGTAGGATAGACCTTTTCCTTCCATGTCTATTTATTAAGAAGGGCCTTTATATAAGGACATCCTCTGGGACACTCTACTGACAATTTAACCTCCATTGTTCTCTTACGGTTGTTTAACTATATAGCCACATTAGAAATGTATGCATGTAGGATGGTTTGAATTGGGAAAAAAGGTAAAGGACAACAAATATATGAAAAGATGGCAGTATATGGCAACTTTACTGTTTTTTTTTTTAAAGCAAAAGAGGAGCATATAATTGTTTAAAAAGGATATTTTTGGAGATGGACAGGCAGGCTTGATGGGGTGGAGGTAGGCCTGTGTTTTGAACTTAAAAACTTAAATGGGTTTTTGGGTTCAAAATGTGTAATTTTCTCATATGCTGCCATCTTTATAATTTTGAATTTTGAGGTTCAGGTCATCGGATTGTTTTGTGACATTAGAGCAGTATCAATGTTGGACTGTTTAGATAGGATATATTGGAGGCTCAAATTGTGGGTTTTCTTGGAGGACAATGTAAGTAAATAGGGGGGGCCATAGCTATAGAGGATAAGCTATTTCAAGGGTAAATGCTAGAAGTGAAGAGATAGGGGGAGATTTATCAAAACCTTTTGACAGGAAAAGTTGCCTAGATGTCCATAGCAACCCATCAGATAGCTTCTTTCATTTTGCAAAGTCCTTCTCAAAAATATAAGAAGGGATCTGATTGATTGCTATGGGGAACTGGGCAACCTTTCCTCTGCACAGGTTTTGACAAATCTCCCTGATAGTCTTTAGGCAATTAGTAGCTATAAGATTCTTTAGTTCATGTATAAGATTTCTTACCCACCCCTGTCTATTGTGAGCTTGTGTAATGTTTCAGTGAGGGACTTGGGCCTATTAGTTTTGTTATAGTGGTGTGAATAGTTGGGCTTTTACCAGATGCATCACAAACCTCACTTGTGCACGATGTCTGGTTTTTAAGAGTAAATAAAGGCCAAACATTTTTACCCACTATCTTCTAAAAATGTTTAGGTCCCTCTGTCGTCTGTTTCTGTCATTATAAAATTGAATGCAATGTAGGATAGACCTTTTCCTTCCATGTCTATTTATTAAGAAGGGCCTTTATATAAGGACATCCTCTGGGACACTCTACTGACAATTTAACCTCCATTGTTCTCTTACGGTTGTTTAACTATATAGCCACATTAGAAATGTATGCATGTAGGATGGTTTGAATTGGGAAAAAAGGTAAAGGACAACAAATATATGAAAAGATGGCAGTATATGGCAACTTTACTGTTTTTTTTTTTAAAGCAAAAGAGGAGCATATAATTGTTTAAAAAGGATATTTTTGGAGATGGACAGGCAGGCTTGATGGGGTGGAGGTAGGCCTGTGTTTTGAACTTAAAAACTTAAATGGGTTTTTGGGTTCAAAATGTGTAATTTTCTCATATGCTGCCATCTTTATAATTTTGAATTTTGAGGTTCAGGTCATCGGATTGTTTTGTGACATTAGAGCAGTATCAATGTTGGACTGTTTAGATAGGATATATTGGAGGCTCAAATTGTGGGTTTTCTTGGAGGACAATGTAAGTAAATAGGGGGGGCCATAGCTATAGAGGATAAGCTATTTCAAGGGTAAATGCTAGAAGTGAAGAGATAGGGGGAGATTTATCAAAACCTTTTGACAGGAAAAGTTGCCTAGATGTCCATAGCAACCCATCAGATAGCTTCTTTCATTTTGCAAAGTCCTTCTCAAAAATATAAGAAGGGATCTGATTGATTGCTATGGGGAACTGGGCAACCTTTCCTCTGCACAGGTTTTGACAAATCTCCCTGATAGTCTTTAGGCAATTAGTAGCTATAAGATTCTTTAGTTCATGTATAAGATTTCTTACCCACCCCTGTCTATTGTGAGCTTGTGTAATGTTTCAGTGAGGGACTTGGGCCTATTAGTTTTGTTATAGTGGTGTGAATAGTTGGGCTTTTACCAGATGCATCACAAACCTCACTTGTGCACGATGTCTGGTTTTTAAGAGTAAATAAAGGCCAAACATTTTTACCCACTATCTTCTAAAAATGTTTAGGTCCCTCTGTCGTCTGTTTCTGTCATTATAAAATTGAATGCAATGTAGGATAGACCTTTTCCTTCCATGTCTATTTATTAAGAAGGGCCTTTATATAAGGGCATCCTCTGGGACACTCTACTGACAATTTAACCTCCATTGTTCTCTTAAGGTAGTTTAACTATATAGCCACATTAGAAATGTATGCATGTAGGATGATTTGAATTGTAAAATTAGGTAAAGGACAACAAATATATGAAAAGATGGCAGTATATGGCAACTTTACTTTTTTTTTTTTTTTTTAAAGCAAAAGAGGAGCATATAATTGTTTAAAAAGGATATTTTTGGAGATGGATAGGCAGGCTTGATGGGGAGGAGGTAGGCCTGTATTTTGAACTTAAAAACTTAAATGGGTTTTTGGGTTCAAAATGTGTAATTTTCTCATATGCTGCCATCTTTATCATTTTGAATTTTGAGGTTCAGGTCATCGGATTGTTTTGTGACATTAGAGCAGTATCAATGTTGGACTGTTTAGATAGGATATGTTGGAGGCTCAAATTGTGGGTTTTCTTAGAGGACAATGTAAGTAAATAGGGGGGCCATAGCTATAGAGGATAAGCTATTTCAAGGGTAAACCCTAGAAGTGAAGAAATAGGGGGAGATTTATCAAAACCTTTTGACAGGAAAAGTTGCCTAGATGTCCATAGCAACCAATCAGATAGCTTCTTTCATTTTGCAAAGGCCTTGTCAAAAATATAAGAAGTGATCTGATTGGTTGCTATGGGGGAACTGGGCAACCTTTCTTCTGCACAGGTTTTGACAAATCTCCTTGATAGTCTTTAGGCAATTAGGTAACTATAAGATTCTTTAGCACAAGCATTTAAGTTATTATTGTATTTGATAGTTCATGTATAAGATTTCTTACCCACCCCTGTCTATTGTGAGCTTGTGTAATGTTTCAGTGAGGGACTTGGGCCTATTAGTTTCGTTATAGTGGTGTGAATAGTTTGGCTTTTACCAGATGCATCACTAACCTCACTTGTGCACGGTGTCTGGTTTTTAAGAGTAAATAAAGGCCAAACATTTTTACCCACTATCTTCTAAAAAAGGTTAGGTCCCTCTGTCGTCTGTTTCTGTCATTATAAAATTGAATGCAATGTAGGATAGACCTTTTCCTTCCATGTCTATTTATTAAGAAGGGCCTTTATATAAGGGCATCCTCTGGGACACTCTACTGACAATTTAACCTCCATTGTTCTCTTAAGCTAGTTTAACTATATAGCCACATTAGAAATGTATGCATGTAGGATGGTTTGAATTGGGAAAATAGGTAAATGACAACAAATCTATGAAAAGATGGCAGTATATGGCAATTTTACTGTTTGGTTTTTTTTAAAGCAAAAGAGGATCATATAATTGTTTAAAAAGGCTATTTTTGGAGATGGACAGGCAGGCTTGATGGGGAGGAGGTAGGCCTGTGTTTTGAACTTAAAAACTTAAATGGGTTTTTGGGTTCAAAATGTGTAATTTTCTCATATGCTGCCATCTTTATAATTTTGAATTTTGAGGTTCGGTCATCGGATTGTTTTGTGACATTAGAGGAGTATCAATGTTGGACTGTTTAGATAGGATATATTGGAGGCTCAAATTGTGGGTTTTCTTAGAGGACAATGTAAGTAAATAGGGGGGCCATAGCTATAGAGGATAAGCTATTTCAAGGGTAAACGCTAGAAGTGAAGAGATAGGGGGAGATTTATCAAAACCTTTTGACAGGAAAAGTTGCCTAGATGTCCATAGCAACCCATCAGATAGCTTCTTTCATTTTGCAAAGGCCTTGTTAAAAATATAAGACGGGATCTGATTGGTTGCTATGGGGAACTGGGCAACCTTTCCTCTGCACAGGTTTTGACAAATCTCCCTGATAGTTTTTAGGCAATTAGGTAGCTATAAGATTCTTTAGCACAAGCAATTAAGTTATTGTTTTATTTGATAGTTCATGTATAAGATTTCTTACCCACCTCTGTCTATTGTGAGCTTGTGTGATGTTTCAATGAGGGACTTGGGCCTATTAGTTTTTTTTATAGTGGTGTGAATAGTTGGGCTTTTACCAGATGCATCACAAACCTCACTTGTGCACGATGTCTGGTTTTTAAGAGTAAATAAAGGCCAAACATTTTTACCCACTATCTTCTAAAAAAGGTTAGGTCCCTCTATCGTCTGTTTCTGTCATTATAAAATTGAATGCAATGTAGGATAGACCTTTTCCTTCCATGTCTATTTATTAAGAAGGGCCTTTATATAAGGACATCCTCTGGGACACTCTACTGACAATTTAACCTCCATTGTTCTCTTACGGTTGTTTAACTATATAGCCACATTAGAAATGTATGCATGTAGGATGGTTTGAATTGGGAAAAAAGGTAAAGGACAACAAATATATGAAAAGATGGCAGTATATGGCAACTTTACTGTTTTTTTTTTTAAAGCAAAAGAGGAGCATATAATTGTTTAAAAAGGATATTTTTGGAGATGGACAGGCAGGCTTGATGGGGTGGAGGTAGGCCTGTGTTTTGAACTTAAAAACTTAAATGGGTTTTTGGGTTCAAAATGTGTAATTTTCTCATATGCTGCCATCTTTATAATTTTGAATTTTGAGGTTCAGGTCATCGGATTGTTTTGTGACATTAGAGCAGTATCAATGTTGGACTGTTTAGATAGGATATATTGGAGGCTCAAATTGTGGGTTTTCTTGGAGGACAATGTAAGTAAATAGGGGGGGCCATAGCTATAGAGGATAAGCTATTTCAAGGGTAAATGCTAGAAGTGAAGAGATAGGGGGAGATTTATCAAAACCTTTTGACAGGAAAAGTTGCCTAGATGTCCATAGCAACCCATCAGATAGCTTCTTTCATTTTGCAAAGTCCTTCTCAAAAATATAAGAAGGGATCTGATTGATTGCTATGGGGAACTGGGCAACCTTTCCTCTGCACAGGTTTTGACAAATCTCCCTGATAGTCTTTAGGCAATTAGTAGCTATAAGATTCTTTAGTTCATGTATAAGATTTCTTACCCACCCCTGTCTATTGTGAGCTTGTGTAATGTTTCAGTGAGGGACTTGGGCCTATTAGTTTTGTTATAGTGGTGTGAATAGTTGGGCTTTTACCAGATGCATCACAAACCTCACTTGTGCACGATGTCTGGTTTTTAAGAGTAAATAAAGGCCAAACATTTTTACCCACTATCTTCTAAAAATGTTTAGGTCCCTCTGTCGTCTGTTTCTGTCATTATAAAATTGAATGCAATGTAGGATAGACCTTTTCCTTCCATGTCTATTTATTAAGAAGGGCCTTTATATAAGGACATCCTCTGGGACACTCTACTGACAATTTAACCTCCATTGTTCTCTTACGGTTGTTTAACTATATAGCCACATTAGAAATGTATGCATGTAGGATGGTTTGAATTGGGAAAAAAGGTAAAGGACAACAAATATATGAAAAGATGGCAGTATATGGCAACTTTACTGTTTTTTTTTTTAAAGCAAAAGAGGAGCATATAATTGTTTAAAAAGGATATTTTTGGAGATGGACAGGCAGGCTTGATGGGGTGGAGGTAGGCCTGTGTTTTGAACTTAAAAACTTAAATGGGTTTTTGGGTTCAAAATGTGTAATTTTCTCATATGCTGCCATCTTTATAATTTTGAATTTTGAGGTTCAGGTCATCGGATTGTTTTGTGACATTAGAGCAGTATCAATGTTGGACTGTTTAGATAGGATATATTGGAGGCTCAAATTGTGGGTTTTCTTGGAGGACAATGTAAGTAAATAGGGGGGGCCATAGCTATAGAGGATAAGCTATTTCAAGGGTAAATGCTAGAAGTGAAGAGATAGGGGGAGATTTATCAAAACCTTTTGACAGGAAAAGTTGCCTAGATGTCCATAGCAACCCATCAGATAGCTTCTTTCATTTTGCAAAGTCCTTCTCAAAAATATAAGAAGGGATCTGATTGATTGCTATGGGGAACTGGGCAACCTTTCCTCTGCACAGGTTTTGACAAATCTCCCTGATAGTCTTTAGGCAATTAGTAGCTATAAGATTCTTTAGTTCATGTATAAGATTTCTTACCCACCCCTGTCTATTGTGAGCTTGTGTAATGTTTCAGTGAGGGACTTGGGCCTATTAGTTTTGTTATAGTGGTGTGAATAGTTGGGCTTTTACCAGATGCATCACAAACCTCACTTGTGCACGATGTCTGGTTTTTAAGAGTAAATAAAGGCCAAACATTTTTACCCACTATCTTCTAAAAATGTTTAGGTCCCTCTGTCGTCTGTTTCTGTCATTATAAAATTGAATGCAATGTAGGATAGACCTTTTCCTTCCATGTCTATTTATTAAGAAGGGCCTTTATATAAGGGCATCCTCTGGGACACTCTACTGACAATTTAACCTCCATTGTTCTCTTAAGGTAGTTTAACTATATAGCCACATTAGAAATGTATGCATGTAGGATGATTTGAATTGTAAAATTAGGTAAAGGACAACAAATATATGAAAAGATGGCAGTATATGGCAACTTTACTTTTTTTTTTTTTTTTTAAAGCAAAAGAGGAGCATATAATTGTTTAAAAAGGATATTTTTGGAGATGGATAGGCAGGCTTGATGGGGAGGAGGTAGGCCTGTATTTTGAACTTAAAAACTTAAATGGGTTTTTGGGTTCAAAATGTGTAATTTTCTCATATGCTGCCATCTTTATCATTTTGAATTTTGAGGTTCAGGTCATCGGATTGTTTTGTGACATTAGAGGAGTATCAATGTTGGACTGTTTAGATAGGATATGTTAGAGGCTCAAATTGTGGGTTTTCTTAGAGGACAATGTAAGTAAATAGGGGGGCCATAGCTATAGAGGATAAGCTATTTCAAGGGTAAACCCTAGAAGTGAAGAAATAGGGGGAGATTTATCAAAACCTTTTGACAGGAAAAGTTGCCTAGATGTCCATAGCAACCAATCAGATAGCTTCTTTCATTTTGCAAAGGCCTTGTCAAAAATATAAGAAGTGATCTGATTGGTTGCTATGGGGGAACTGGGCAACCTTTCTTCTGCACAGGTTTTGACAAATCTCCTTGATAGTCTTTAGGCAATTAGGTAACTATAAGATTCTTTAGCACAAGCATTTAAGTTATTATTGTATTTGATAGTTCATGTATAAGATTTCTTACCCACCCCTGTCTATTGTGAGCTTGTGTAATGTTTCAGTGAGGGACTTGGGCCTATTAGTTTCGTTATAGTGGTGTGAATAGTTTGGCTTTTACCAGATGCATCACTAACCTCACTTGTGCACGGTGTCTGGTTTTTAAGAGTAAATAAAGGCCAAACATTTTTACCCACTATCTTCTAAAAAAGGTTAGGTCCCTCTGTCGTCTGTTTCTGTCATTATAAAATTGAATGCAATGTAGGATAGACCTTTTCCTTCCATGTCTATTTATTAAGAAGGGCCTTTATATAAGGGCATCCTCTGGGACACTCTACTGACAATTTAACCTCCATTGTTCTCTTAAGGTAGTTTAACTATATAGCCACATTAGAAATGTATGCATGTAGGATGGTTTGAATTGGGAAAATAGGTAAATGACAACAAATCTATGAAAAGATGGCAGTATATGGCAATTTTACTGTTTGGTTTTTTTTAAAGCAAAAGAGTATCATATAATTGTTTAAAAAGGCTATTTTTGGAGATGGACAGGCAGGCTTGATGGGGAGGAGGTAGGCCTGTGTTTTGAACTTAAAAACTTAAATGGGTTTTTGGGTTCAAAATGTGTAATTTTCTCATATGCTGCCATCTTTATAATTTTGAATTTTGAGGTTCAGGTCATCGGATTGTTTTGTGACATTAGAGGAGTATCAATGTTGGACTGTTTAGATAGGATATATTGGAGGCTCAAATTGTGGGTTTTCTTAGAGGACAATGTAAGTAAATAGGGGGGCCATAGCTATAGAGGATAAGCTATTTCAAGGGTAAACGCTAGAAGTGAAGAGATAGGGGGAGATTTATCAAAACCTTTTGACAGGAAAAGTTGCCTAGATGTCCATAGCAACCCATCAGATAGCTTCTTTCATTTTGCAAAGGCCTTGTTAAAAATATAAGACGGGATCTGATTGGTTGCTATGGGGAACTGGGCAACCTTTCCTCTGCACAGGTTTTGACAAATCTCCCTGATAGTTTTTAGGCAATTAGGTAGCTATAAGATTCTTTAGCACAAGCAATTAAGTTATTGTTTTATTTGATAGTTCATGTATAAGATTTCTTACCCACCTCTGTCTATTGTGAGCTTGTGTGATGTTTCAATGAGGGACTTGGGCCTATTAGTTTTTTTTATAGTGGTGTGAATAGTTGGGCTTTTACCAGATGCATCACAAACCTCACTTGTGCACGATGTCTGGTTTTTAAGAGTAAATAAAGGCCAAACATTTTTACCCACTATCTTCTAAAAAAGGTTAGGTCCCTCTATCGTCTGTTTCTGTCATTATAAAATTGAATGCAATGTAGGATAGACCTTTTCCTTCCATGTCTATTTATTAAGAAGGGCCTTTATATAAGGACATCCTCTGGGACACTCCACTGACAATTTAACCTCCATTGTTCTCTTACGGTTGTTTAACTATATAGCCACATTAGAAATAATGCATGTAGGATGGTTTGAATTGGGAAAAAAGGTAAAGGACAACAAATATATGAAAAGATGGCAGTATATGGCAACTGTACTGGTTTTTTTTTTAAAGCAAAAGAGGAGCATATAATTGTTTAAAAAGGATATTTTTGGAGATGGACAGGCAGGCTTGATGGGGTGGAGGTAGGCCTGTGTTTTGAACTTAAAAACTTAAATGGGTTTTTGGGTTCAAAATGTGTAATTTTCTCATATGCTGCCATCTTTATAATTTTGAATTTTGAGGTTCAGGTCATCGGATTGTTTTGTGACATTAGAGCAGTATCAATGTTGGACTGTTTAGATAGGATATATTGGAGGCTCAAATTGTGGGTTTTCTTGGAGGACAATGTAAGTAAATAGGGGGGGCCATAGCTATAGAGGATAAGCTATTTCAAGGGTAAATGCTAGAAGTGAAGAGATAGGGGGAGATTTATCAAAACCTTTTGACAGGAAAAGTTGCCTAGATGTCCATAGCAACCCATCAGATAGCTTCTTTCATTTTGCAAAGTCCTTCTCAAAAATATAAGAAGGGATCTGATTGATTGCTATGGGGAACTGGGCAACCTTTCCTCTGCACAGGTTTTGACAAATCTCCCTGATAGTCTTTAGGCAATTAGTAGCTATAAGATTCTTTAGTTCATGTATAAGATTTCTTACCCACCCCTGTCTATTGTGAGCTTGTGTAATGTTTCAGTGAGGGACTTGGGCCTATTAGTTTTGTTATAGTGGTGTGAATAGTTGGGCTTTTACCAGATGCATCACAAACCTCACTTGTGCACGATGTCTGGTTTTTAAGAGTAAATAAAGGCCAAACATTTTTACCCACTATCTTCTAAAAATGTTTAGGTCCCTCTGTCATCTGTTTCTGTCATTATAAAATTGAATGCAATGTAGGATAGACCTTTTCCTTCCATGTCTATTTATTAAGAAGGGCCTTTATATAAGGGCATCCTCTGGGACACTCTACTGACAATTTAACCTCCATTGTTCTCTTAAGGTAGTTTAACTATATAGCCACATTAGAAATGTATGCATGTAGGATGATTTGAATTGTAAAATTAGGTAAAGGACAACAAATATATGAAAAGATGGCAGTATATGGCAACTTTACTTTTTTTTTTTTTTTTAAAGCAAAAGAGGAGCATATAATTGTTTAAAAAGGATATTTTTGGAGATGGATAGGCAGGCTTGATGGGGAATAGGTAGGCCTGTATTTTGAACTTAAAAACTTAAATGGGTTTTTGGGTTCAAAATGTGTAATTTTCTCATATGCTGCCATCTTTATCATTTTGAATTTTGAGGTTCAGGTCATCGGATTGTTTTGTGACATTAGAGGAGTATCAATGTTGGACTGTTTAGATAGGATATATTGGAGGCTCAAATTGTGGGTTTTCTTAGAGGACAATGTAAGTAAATAGGGGGGCCATAGCTATAGAGGATTAGCTATTTCAAGGGTAAACCCTAGAAGTGAAGAGATAGGGGGATATTTATCAAAATCTTTTAACAGGAAAAGTTGCCTAGATGTCCATAGCAACCAATCAGATAGCTTCTTTCATTTTGCAAAGGCCTTGTCAAAAATATAAGAAGTGATCTGATTGGTTGCTATGGGGGAACTGGGCAACCTTTCCTCTGCACAGGTTTTGACAAATCTCCTTGATAGTCTTTAGGCAATTAGGTAGCTATAAGATTCTTTAGCACAAGCATTTAAGTTATTATTGTATTTGATAGTTCATGTATAAGATTTCTTACCCACCCATTGTCTATTGTGAGCTTGTGTAATGTTTCAGCGAGGGACTTGGGCCTATTAGTTTTGTTATAGTGGTGTGAATAGTTGGGCTTTTACCAGATGCATCACAAACCTCACTTGTGCACGGTGTCTGGTTTTTAAGAGTAAATAAAGGCCAAACATTTTTACCCACTATCTTCTAAAAAAGGTTATGTCCCTCTGTCGTCTGTTTCTGTCATTATAAAATTGAATGGAATGTAGGATAGACCTTTTCCTTCCATGTCTATTTATTAAGAAGGGCCTTTATATAAGGGCATCCTCTGGGACACTCTACTGACAATTTAACCTCCATTGTTCTCTTAAGGTAGTTTAACTATATAGCCACATTAGAAATGTATGCATGTAGGATGGTTTGAATTGGGAAAATAGGTAAATGACAACAAATCTATGAAAAGATGGCAGTATATGGCAATTTTACTGTTTGGTTTTTTTTAAAGCAAAAGAGGATCATATAATTGTTTAAAAAGGCTATTTTTGGAGATGGACAGGCAAGCTTGATGGGGAGGAGGTAGGCCTGTGTTTTGAACTTAAAAACTTAAATGGGTTTTTGGGTTCAAAATGTGTAATTTTCTCATATGCTGCCATCTTTATAATTTTGAATTTTGAGGTTCAGGTCATCGGATTGTTTTGTGACATTAGAGGAGTATCAATGTTGGACTGTTTAGATAGGATATATTGGAGGCTCAAATTGTGGGTTTTCTTAGAGGACAATGTAAGTAAATAGGGGGGCCATAGCTATAGAGGATAAGCTATTTCAAGGGTAAACGCTAGAAGTGAAGAGATAGGGGGAGATTTATCAAAACCTTTTGACAGGAAAAGTTGCCTAGATGTCCATAGCAACCCATCAGATAGCTTCTTTCATTTTGCAAAGGCCTTGTTAAAAATATAAGACGGGATCTGATTGGTTGCTATGGGGAACTGGGCAACCTTTCCTCTGCACAGGTTTTGACAAATCTCCCTGATAGTTTTTAGGCAATTAGGTAGCTATAAGATTCTTTAGCACAAGCAATTAAGTTATTGTTTTATTTGATAGTTCATGTATAAGATTTCTTACCCACCTCTGTCTATTGTGAGCTTGTGTGATGTTTCAATGAGGGACTTGGGCCTATTAGTTTTTTTTATAGTGGTGTGAATAGTTGGGCTTTTACCAGATGCATCACAAACCTCACTTGTGCACGATGTCTGGTTTTTAAGAGTAAATAAAGGCCAAACATTTTTACCCACTATCTTCTAAAAAAGGTTAGGTCCCTCTATCGTCTGTTTCTGTCATTATAAAATTGAATGCAATGTAGGATAGACCTTTTCCTTCCATGTCTATTTATTAAGAAGGGCCTTTATATAAGGACATCCTCTGGGACACTCTACTGACAATTTAACCTCCATTGTTCTCTTACGGTTGTTTAACTATATAGCCACATTAGAAATAATGCATGTAGGATGGTTTGAATTGGGAAAAAAGGTAAAGGACAACAAATATATGAAAAGATGGCAGTATATGGCAACTTTACTGTTTTTTTTTTTAAAGCAAAAGAGGAGCATATAATTGTTTAAAAAGGATATTTTTGGAGATGGACAGGCAGGCTTGATGGGGTGGAGGTAGGCCTGTGTTTTGAACTTAAAAACTTAAATGGGTTTTTGGGTTCAAAATGTGTAATTTTCTCATATGCTGCCATCTTTATAATTTTGAATTTTGAGGTTCAGGTCATCGGATTGTTTTGTGACATTAGAGCAGTATCAATGTTGGACTGTTTAGATAGGATATATTGGAGGCTCAAATTGTGGGTTTTCTTGGAGGACAATGTAAGTAAATAGGGGGGGCCATAGCTATAGAGGATAAGCTATTTCAAGGGTAAATGCTAGAAGTGAAGAGATAGGGGGAGATTTATCAAAACCTTTTGACAGGAAAAGTTGCCTAGATGTCCATAGCAACCCATCAGATAGCTTCTTTCATTTTGCAAAGTCCTTCTCAAAAATATAAGAAGGGATCTGATTGATTGCTATGGGGAACTGGGCAACCTTTCCTCTGCACAGGTTTTGACAAATCTCCCTGATAGTCTTTAGGCAATTAGGTAGCTATAAGATTCTTTAGCACAAGCATTTAAGTTATTATTGTATTTGATAGTTCATGTATAAGATTTCTTACCCACCCCTGTCTATTGTGAGCTTGTGTAATGTTTCAGTGAGGGACTTGGGCCTATTAGTTTTGTTATAGTGGTGTGAATAGTTGGGCTTTTACCAGATGCATCACAAACCTCACTTGTGCACGATGTCTGGTTTTTAAGAGTAAATAAAGGCCAAACATTTTTACCCACTATCTTCTAAAAATGTTTAGGTCCCTCTGTCATCTGTTTCTGTCATTATAAAATTGAATGCAATGTAGGATAGACCTTTTCCTTCCATGTCTATTTATTAAGAAGGGCCTTTATATAAGGGCATCCTCTGGGACACTCTACTGACAATTTAACCTCCATTGTTCTCTTAAGGTAGTTTAACTATATAGCCACATTAGAAATGTATGCATGTAGGATGATTTGAATTGTAAAATTAGGTAAAGGACAACAAATATATGAAAAGATGGCAGTATATGGCAACTTTACTTTTTTTTTTTTTTTTTTTAAAGCAAAAGAGGAGCATATAATTGTTTAAAAAGGATATTTTTGGAGATGGATAGGCAGGCTTGATGGGGAGGAGGTAGGCCTGTATTTTGAACTTAAAAACTTAAATGGGTTTTTGGGTTCAAAATGTGTAATTTTCTCATATGCTGCCATCTTTATCATTTTGAATTTTGAGGTTCAGGTCATCGGATTGTTTTGTGACATTAGAGGAGTATCAATGTTGGACTGTTTAGATAGGATATATTGGAGGCTCAAATTGTGGGTTTTCTTAGAGGACAATGTAAGTAAATAGGGGGGCCATAGCTATAGAGGATTAGCTATTTCAAGGGTAAACCCTAGAAGTGAAGAGATAGGGGGATATTTATCAAAATCTTTTGACAGGAAAAGTTGCCTAGATGTCCATAGCAACCAATCAGATAGCTTCTTTCATTTTGCAAAGGCCTTGTCAAAAATATAAGAAGTGATCTGATTGGTTGCTATGGGGGAACTGGGCAACCTTTCCTCTGCACAGGTTTTGACAAATCTCCTTGATAGTCTTTAGGCAATTAGGTAGCTATAAGATTCTTTAGCACAAGCATTTAAGTTATTATTGTATTTGATAGTTCATGTATAAGATTTCTTACCCACCCCTGTCTATTGTGAGCTTGTGTAATGTTTCAGCGAGGGACTTGGGCCTATTAGTTTTGTTATAGTGGTGTGAATAGTTGGGCTTTTACCAGATGCATCACAAACCTCTCTTGTGCACGGTGTCTGGTTTTTAAGAGTAAATAAAGGCCAAACATTTTTACCCACTATCTTCTAAAAAAGGTTATGTCCCTCTGTCGTCTGTTTCTGTCATTATAAAATTGAATGGAATGTAGGATAGACCTTTTCCTTCCATGTCTATTTATTAAGAAGGGCCTTTATATAAGGGCATCCTCTGGGACACTCTACTGACAATTTAACCTCCATTGTTCTCTTAAGGTAGTTTAACTATATAGCCACATTAGAAATGTATGCATGTAGGATGGTTTGAATTGGGAAAATAGGTAAATGACAACAAATCTATGAAAAGATGGCAGTATATGGCAATTTTACTGTTTGGTTTTTTTTAAAGCAAAAGAGGATCATATAATTGTTTAAAAAGGCTATTTTTGGAGATGGACAGGCAGGCTTGATGGGGAGGAGGTAGGCCTGTGTTTTGAACTTAAAAACTTAAATGGGTTTTTGGGTTCAAAATGTGTAATTTTCTCATATGCTGCCATCTTTATAATTTTGAATTTTGAGGTTCAGGTCATCGGATTGTTTTGTGACATTAGAGGAGTATCAATGTTGGACTGTTTAGATAGGATATATTGGAGGCTCAAATTGTGGGTTTTCTTAGAGGACAATGTAAGTAAATAGGGGGGCCATAGCTATAGAGGATAAGCTATTTCAAGGGTAAACGCTAGAAGTGAAGAGATAGGGGGAGATTTATCAAAACCTTTTGACAGGAAAAGTTGCCTAGATGTCCATAGCAACCCATCAGATAGCTTCTTTCATTTTGCAAAGGCCTTGTTAAAAATATAAGACGGGATCTGATTGGTTGCTATGGGGAACTGGGCAACCTTTCCTCTGCACAGGTTTTGACAAATCTCCCTGATAGTTTTTAGGCAATTAGGTAGCTATAAGATTCTTTAGCACAAGCAATTAAGTTATTGTTTTATTTGATAGTTCATGTATAAGATTTCTTACCCACCTCTGTCTATTGTGAGCTTGTGTGATGTTTCAATGAGGGACTTGGGCCTATTAGTTTTTTTTATAGTGGTGTGAATAGTTGGGCTTTTACCAGATGCATCACAAACCTCACTTGTGCACGATGTCTGGTTTTTAAGAGTAAATAAAGGCCAAACATTTTTACCCACTATCTTCTAAAAAAGGTTAGGTCCCTCTATCGTCTGTTTCTGTCATTATAAAATTGAATGCAATGTAGGATAGACCTTTTCCTTCCATGTCTATTTATTAAGAAGGGCCTTTATATAAGGACATCCTCTGGGACACTCTACTGACAAATTAACCTCCATTGTTCTCTTAAGGTAGTTTAACTATATAGCCACATTAGAAATGTATGCATGTAGGATGATTTGAATTGTAAAATTAGGTAAAGGACAACAAATATATGAAAAGATGGCAGTATATGGCAACTTTACTTTTTTTTTTTTTTAAAGCAAAAGAGGAGCATATAATTGTTTAAAAAGGATATTTTTGGAGATGGATAGGCAGGCTTGATGGGGAGGAGGTAGGCCTGTATTTTAAACTTAAAAACTTAAATGGGTTTTTGGGTTCAAAATGTGTAATTTTCTCATATGCTGCCATCTTTATCATTTTGAATTTTGAGGTTCAGGTCATCGGATTGTTTTGTGACATTAGAGGAGTATCAATGTTGGACTGTTTAGATAGGATATATTGGAGGCTCAAATTGTGGGTTTTCTTAGAGGACAATGTAAGTAAATAGGGGGGCCATAGCTATAGAGGATTAGCTATTTCAAGGGTAAACCCTAGAAGTGAAGAGATAGGGGGATATTTATCAAAATCTTTTGACAGGAAAAGTTGCCTAGATGTCCATAGCAATCAATCAGATAGCTTCTTTCATTTTGCAAAGGCCTTGTCAAAAATATAAGAAGTGATCTGATTGGTTGCTATGGGGGAACTGGGCAACCTTTCCTCTGCACAGGTTTTGACAAATCTCCTTGATAGTCTTTAGGCAATTAGGTAGCTATAAGATTCTTTAGCACAAGCATTTAAGTTATTATTGTATTTGATAGTTCATGTATAAGATTTCTTACCCACCCCTGTCTATTGTGAGCTTGTGTAATGTTTCAGCGAGGGACTTGGGCCTATTAGTTTTGTTATAGTGGTGTGAATAGTTGGGCTTTTACCAGATGCATCACAAACCTCACTTGTGCACGGTGTCTGGTTTTTAAGAGTAAATAAAGGCCAAACATTTTTACCCACTATCTTCTAAAAAAGGTTATGTCCCTCTGTCGTCTGTTTCTGTCATTATAAAATTGAATGCAATGTAGGATAGACCTTTTCCTTCCATGTCTATTTATTAAGAAGGGCCTTTATATAAGGGCATCCTCTGGGACACTCTACTGACAATTTAACCTCCATTGTTCTCTTAAGGTAGTTTAACTATTGTTACGCCGAGCGCTCCGGGTCCCCGCTCCTCCCCGGAGCGCTCGCTTCACCTCCTCCGCTGCAGCGCCCCGGTCTCGTCCTCTGACCCGGGGCGCTGCGATCCTGCTGCTAGCCGGGATGCGATTCGCGATGCGGGTAGCGCCCGCTCGCGATGCGCACCCCGGCCCTCCTACCTGACTCGCTCCCCGTCTGTTCTGTCCCGGCGCGCGCGGCCCCGCTCCCTAGGGCGCGCGCGCGCCGGGTCTCTGCGATTTAAAGGGCCACTGCGCCGCTGATTGGCGCAGTGGTTCCAATTAGAGTTATCACCTGTGCACTCCATATATTACCTCACTTCCCTTGCACTCCCTTGCCGGATCTTGTTGCCTTAGTGCCAGTGAAAGCGTTCCTTGTGTGTCCCTTGCCAGTGTTTCCAGACCTTCTGCCGTTGCCCCTGACTACGATCCTTGCTGCCTGCCCCGACCTTCTGCTACGTCCGACCTTGCTTCTGCCTACTCCCTTGTACCGCGCCTATCTTCAGCAGCCAGAGAGGTGAGCCGTTGCTAGTGGATACGACCTGGTCACTACCGCCGCAGCAAGACCATCCCGCTTTGCGGCGGGCTCTGGTGAAAACCAGTAGTGGCTTAGAACCGGTCCACTAGCACGGTCCACGCCAATCCCTCTCTGGCACAGAGGGTCCACTACCTGCCAGCCGGCATCGTGACAGTAGATCCGGCCATGGATCCCGCTGAAGTTCCTCTGCCAGTTGTCGCTGACCTCACCACGGTGGTCGCCCAGCAGTCACAACAGATTGCGCAACAAGGCCAACAGCTGTCTCAACTGACCGTTATGCTACAACAGTTACTACCACAGCTTCAGCAGTCATCTCCTCCGCCAGCTCCTGCACCTCCTCCGCAGCGAGTGGCCGCTCCTGGGATACGCTTATCCTTGCCGGATAAGTTTGATGGGGACTCTAAGTTTTGCCGTGGCTTCCTTTCCCAATGTTCCCTGCATCTGGAGATGATGTCGGACCTGTTTCCCACTGAAAGGTCTAAGGTGGCTTTCGTAGTCAGTCTTCTGTCCGGAAAAGCCCTGTCATGGGCCACACCGCTCTGGGACCGCAATGACCCCGTCACTGCCTCAGTACACTCCTTCTTCTCGGAAATCCGAAGTGTCTTTGTGGAACCTGCCCGAGCCTCTTCTGCTGAGACTGCCCTGTTGAACCTGGTCCAGGGTAATTCTTCCGTTGGCGAGTATGCCGTACAATTCCGTACACTTGCTTCAGAATTGTCCTGGAATAATGAGGCCCTCTGCGCGACCTTCAAAAAAGGCCTATCCAGCAACATTAAAGATGTTCTGGCCGCACGAGAAATTCCTGCTAATCTACATGAACTTATTCACCTAGCCACTCGCATTGACATGCGTTTTTCTGAAAGGCGTCAGGAACTCCGCCAAGATATGGACTCTGTTCGCACGAGGCGTTTCGTCTCCTCGGCTCCTCTCTCCTCTGGTCCCCTGCAATCTGTTCCTGTGCCTCCCGCCGTGGAGGCTATGCAGGTCGACCGGTCTCGCCTGACACCTCAAGAGAGGACACGACGCCGTATGGAGAACCTCTGCCTGTACTGTGCTAGTACCGAACACTTCCTGAGGGATTGTCCTATCCGTCCTCCCCGCCTGGAAAGACGTACGCTGACTCCGCACAAAGGTGAGACAGTCCTTGATGTCTACTCCGCTTCTCCACGTCTTACTGTGCCTGTGCGGATGTCTGCTTCTGCCTTCTCCTTCTCTACAGTGGCCTTCTTGGACTCTGGTTCTGCAGGAAATTTTATTTTGGCCTCCCTCGTCAACAGGTTCAACATCCCAGTGACCAGTCTCGCCAGACCCCTCTACATCAATTGTGTAAATAATGAAAGATTGGACTGTACCATACGTTTCCGCACGGAGCCCCTTCTTATGAGCATCGGATCTCATCATGAGAGGATTGAACTTTTGGTCCTCCCCAATTGCACCTCGGAGATTCTCCTTGGACTTCCCTGGCTTCAACTTCATTCCCCAACCCTGGATTGGTCCACTGGGGAGATCAAGAGTTGGGGGTCCTCTTGTTCCAAGAACTGTCTAAAACCGGTTCCCAGTAACCCTTGCCGTAACTCTGTGGTTCCTCCAGTAACCGGTCTCCCCAAGGCCTATATGGACTTCGCGGATGTTTTCTGCAAAAAACAAGCTGAGACTCTACCTCCTCACAGGCCTTATGATTGCCCTATCGACCTCCTCCCGGGTACTACTCCACCCCGGGGCAGAATTTATCCTCTCTCTGCCCCAGAGACTCTTGCCATGTCCGAATACGTCCAGGAGAATCTAAAAAGGGGCTTTATCCGTAAATCCTCCTCTCCTGCCGGAGCCGGATTTTTCTTTGTCTCCAAAAAAGATGGCTCCCTACGTCCTTGCATTGACTACCGCGGTCTTAATAAAATCACGGTTAAGAACCGCTACCCCTTACCCCTCATCTCTGAACTCTTTGATCGCCTCCAAGGTGCCCACATCTTCACTAAATTGGACTTAAGAGGCGCCTATAACCTCATCCGCATCAGAGAGGGGGACGAGTGGAAAACGGCATTTAACACCAGAGATGGACACTTTGAGTATCTGGTCATGCCCTTTGGACTGTGCAATGCCCCTGCCGTCTTCCAAGACTTTGTCAATGAAATTTTTCGTGATCTATTATACTCCTGTGTTGTGGTATATCTGGACGATATCCTAATTTTTTCTGCCAATCTAGAGGAACACCGCCGGCATGTCCGTATGGTTCTTCAGAGACTTCGTGACAACCAACTCTATGCCAAAATTGAGAAATGTCTGTTTGAATGCCAATCTCTTCCTTTTCTAGGATATTTGGTCTCTGGCCAGGGACTACAGATGGATCCAGACAAACTCTCTGCCGTCTTAAATTGGCCACGCCCCTCCGGACTCCGTGCTATCCAACGCTTTTTGGGGTTCGCCAATTATTACAGGCAATTTATTCCACATTTTTCTACCATTGTGGCTCCTATCGTGGCTTTAACCAAGAAAAATGCTGATCCCAAGTCCTGGCCTCCTCAAGCAGAAGACTCCTTTAAACAACTCAAGTCTGCCTTTTCTTCGGCTCCCGTGCTCTCCAGACCTGACCCTTCCAAACCCTTCCTATTGGAGGTTGATGCCTCCTCAGTAGGAGCTGGAGCTGTTCTTCTACAAAAAAATCCTTCCGGGCATGCTGTCACTTGTGGTTTTTTCTCTAGGACCTTCTCTCCAGCGGAGAGGAACTACTCCATCGGGGATCGAGAACTTCTAGCCATTAAATTAGCACTTGAGGAATGGAGGCATCTGCTGGAGGGATCAAGATTTCCTGTTATTATCTACACCGACCACAAGAACCTCTCCTACCTCCAGTCGGCCCAACGGCTGAATCCTCGCCAGGCCCGGTGGTCTCTGTTCTTTGCCCGATTTAATTTTGAGATTCACTTTCGTCCTGCCGATAAGAACATTAGAGCCGATGCTCTCTCTCGTTCCTCGGATGCCTCAGAAGTTGATCTCCCTCCGCAACACATCATTCCACCTGACTGCCTGATCTCCACTTCTCCTGCCTCCATCAGACAGACTCCTCCAGGAAAGACCTTTGTTTCTCCACGCCAACGC
The DNA here is from genome assembly GCF_029499605.1 of Hyla sarda. Taxonomy (NCBI): domain Eukaryota; kingdom Metazoa; phylum Chordata; class Amphibia; order Anura; family Hylidae; genus Hyla; species Hyla sarda. The sequence continues at coordinate 491,801,088 of NC_079189.1, forward strand.
CTCGGAATCCTCAAATGGGGTCACTCCTCCCATCTCGCAGGTCATGTGGGCATCAAGAAATCTGTGCAACTCATCTCCCGCTTCTATTGGTGGCCAACTCTGGAGACGGATGTTGGGGACTTTGTGCGAGCCTGCACTATCTGTGCCCGGGATAAGACTCCTCGCCAGAAGCCCGCTGGTTTTCTTCATCCTCTGCCTGTCCCCGAACAGCCTTGGTCTCTGATTGGTATGGATTTTATTACTGATTTACCCCCTTCCCGTGGCAACACCGTTATTTGGGTGGTCGTTGATCGATTCTCCAAAATGGCACATTTCATTCCTCTTCCTGGTCTTCCTTCTGCGCCTCAGTTGGCTAAACAATTTTTTGTACACATTTTTCGTCTTCACGGGTTGCCTACGCAGATTGTCTCGGATAGAGGGGTCCAATTCGTGTCTAAATTCTGGAGAGCTCTCTGTAAACAACTCAAGATTAAATTAAATTTTTCCTCTGCATATCATCCCCAGTCCAATGGACAAGTAGAAAGAATTAACCAGATCCTGGGTGATTATTTGCGACATTTTGTTTCCTCCCGCCAGGATGACTGGGCAGATCTCCTTCCATGGGCCGAATTCTCGTATAACTTCAGGGTCTCTGAATCTTCCTCCAAATCCCCATTTTTCGTGGTGTACGGCCGTCACCCTCTTCCCCCCCTCCCTACCCCCTTGCCCTCTGGTCTGCCCGCGGTGGATGAAATTTCTCGTGACCTTTCCATTATATGGAGAGAGACCCAAAATTCTCTCTTACAGGCTTCTTCACGCATGAAGAGGTTCGCGGATAAGAAAAGAAGAGCTCCCCCCGTTTTTTCCCCTGGAGACAAGGTATGGCTCTCCGCTAAATATGTCCGCTTCCGTGTCCCTAGCTACAAGTTGGGACCACGCTATCTTGGTCCTTTCAAAATTCTGTGTCGAATTAATCCTGTCTCTTATAAACTTCTTCTTCCTCCTTCTCTTCGTATCCCTAATGCCTTTCACGTCTCTCTTCTCAAACCACTCATCCTCAACCGTTTTTCTCCCAAATCTGTTCCTCCCACTCCTGTTTCCGGCTCCTCGGACGTCTTCTCGGTCAAGGAGATTTTGGCTGCCAAAAAGGTCAGAGGAAAAAATTTTTTTTTAGTAGACTGGGAGGGTTGTGGTCCTGAAGAGAGATCCTGGGAACCTGAGGACAACATCCTTGACAAAAGTCTGCTCCTCAGGTTCTCAGGCTCCAAGAAGAGGGGGAGACCCAAGGGGGGGGGGTACTGTTACGCCGAGCGCTCCGGGTCCCCGCTCCTCCCCGGAGCGCTCGCTTCACCTCCTCCGCTGCAGCGCCCCGGTCTCGTCCTCTGACCCGGGGCGCTGCGATCCTGCTGCTAGCCGGGATGCGATTCGCGATGCGGGTAGCGCCCGCTCGCGATGCGCACCCCGGCCCTCCTACCTGACTCGCTCCCCGTCTGTTCTGTCCCGGCGCGCGCGGCCCCGCTCCCTAGGGCGCGCGCGCGCCGGGTCTCTGCGATTTAAAGGGCCACTGCGCCGCTGATTGGCGCAGTGGTTCCAATTAGAGTTATCACCTGTGCACTCCATATATTACCTCACTTCCCTTGCACTCCCTTGCCGGATCTTGTTGCCTTAGTGCCAGTGAAAGCGTTCCTTGTGTGTCCCTTGCCAGTGTTTCCAGACCTTCTGCCGTTGCCCCTGACTACGATCCTTGCTGCCTGCCCCGACCTTCTGCTACGTCCGACCTTGCTTCTGCCTACTCCCTTGTACCGCGCCTATCTTCAGCAGCCAGAGAGGTGAGCCGTTGCTAGTGGATACGACCTGGTCACTACCGCCGCAGCAAGACCATCCCGCTTTGCGGCGGGCTCTGGTGAAAACCAGTAGTGGCTTAGAACCGGTCCACTAGCACGGTCCACGCCAATCCCTCTCTGGCACAGAGGGTCCACTACCTGCCAGCCGGCATCGTGACAACTATATAGCCACATTAGAAATGTATGCATGTAGGATGATTTGAATTGGGAAATTAGGTAAAGGACAACAAATATATGAAAAGATGGCAGTATATGGCAACTTTACTTTTTTTTTTAAAGCAAAAGAGGATCATATAATTGTTTAAAAAGGCTATTTTTGGAGATGGACAGGCAGGCTTGATGGGGAGGAGGTAGGCCTGTGTTTTGAACTTAAAAACTTAAATGGGTTTTTGGGTTCAAAATGTGTAATTTTCTCATATGCTGCCATCTTTATAATTTTGAATTTTGAGGTTCAGGTCATCGGATTGTTTTGTGACATTAGAGGAGTATCAATGTTGGACTGTTTAGATAGGATATATTGGAGGCTCAAATTGTGGGTTTTCTTAGAGGACAATGTAAGTAAATAGGGGGGCCATAGCTATAGAGGATAAGCTATTTCAAGGGTAAACGCTAGAAGTGAAGAGATAGGGGGAGATTTATCAAAACCTTTTGACAGGAAAAGTTGCCTAGATGTCCATAGCAACCCATCAGATAGCTTCTTTCATTTTGCAAAGGCCTTGTTAAAAATATAAGACGGGATCTGATTGGTTGCTATGGGGAACTGGGCAACCTTTCCTCTGCACAGGTTTTGACAAATCTCCCTGATAGTTTTTAGGCAATTAGGTAGCTATAAGATTCTTTAGCACAAGCAATTAAGTTATTGTTTTATTTGATAGTTCATGTATAAGATTTCTTACCCACCTCTGTCTATTGTGAGCTTGTGTGATGTTTCAATGAGGGACTTGGGCCTATTAGTTTTTTTTATAGTGGTGTGAATAGTTGGGCTTTTACCAGATGCATCACAAACCTCACTTGTGCACGATGTCTGGTTTTTAAGAGTAAATAAAGGCCAAACATTTTTACCCACTATCTTCTAAAAAAGGTTAGGTCCCTCTATCGTCTGTTTCTGTCATTATAAAATTGAATGCAATGTAGGATAGACCTTTTCCTTCCATGTCTATTTATTAAGAAGGGCCTTTATATAAGGACATCCTCTGGGACACTCTACTGACAAATTAACCTCCATTGTTCTCTTAAGGTAGTTTAACTATATAGCCACATTAGAAATGTATGCATGTAGGATGATTTGAATTGTAAAATTAGGTAAAGGACAACAAATATATGAAAAGATGGCAGTATATGGCAACTTTACTTTTTTTTTTTTTTAAAGCAAAAGAGGAGCATATAATTGTTTAAAAAGGATATTTTTGGAGATGGATAGGCAGGCTTGATGGGGAGGAGGTAGGCCTGTATTTTAAACTTAAAAACTTAAATGGGTTTTTGGGTTCAAAATGTGTAATTTTCTCATATGCTGCCATCTTTATCATTTTGAATTTTGAGGTTCAGGTCATCGGATTGTTTTGTGACATTAGAGGAGTATCAATGTTGGACTGTTTAGATAGGATATATTGGAGGCTCAAATTGTGGGTTTTCTTAGAGGACAATGTAAGTAAATAGGGGGGCCATAGCTATAGAGGATTAGCTATTTCAAGGGTAAACCCTAGAAGTGAAGAGATAGGGGGATATTTATCAAAATCTTTTGACAGGAAAAGTTGCCTAGATGTCCATAGCAATCAATCAGATAGCTTCTTTCATTTTGCAAAGGCCTTGTCAAAAATATAAGAAGTGATCTGATTGGTTGCTATGGGGGAACTGGGCAACCTTTCCTCTGCACAGGTTTTGACAAATCTCCTTGATAGTCTTTAGGCAATTAGGTAGCTATAAGATTCTTTAGCACAAGCATTTAAGTTATTATTGTATTTGATAGTTCATGTATAAGATTTCTTACCCACCCCTGTCTATTGTGAGCTTGTGTAATGTTTCAGCGAGGGACTTGGGCCTATTAGTTTTGTTATAGTGGTGTGAATAGTTGGGCTTTTACCAGATGCATCACAAACCTCACTTGTGCACGGTGTCTGGTTTTTAAGAGTAAATAAAGGCCAAACATTTTTACCCACTATCTTCTAAAAAAGGTTATGTCCCTCTGTCGTCTGTTTCTGTCATTATAAAATTGAATGCAATGTAGGATAGACCTTTTCCTTCCATGTCTATTTATTAAGAAGGGCCTTTATATAAGGGCATCCTCTGGGACACTCTACTGACAATTTAACCTCCATTGTTCTCTTAAGGTAGTTTAACTATATAGCCACATTAGAAATGTATGCATGTAGGATGATTTGAATTGGGAAATTAGGTAAAGGACAACAAATATATGAAAAGATGGCAGTATATGGCAACTTTACTTTTTTTTTTAAAGCAAAAGAGGAGCATATAATTGTTTAAAAAGGATATTTTGGAGATGGACAGGCAGGCTTGATGGGGAGGAGGTAGGCCTGTATTTTGAACTTAAAAACTTAAATGGGTTTTTGGGTTCAAAATGTGTAATTTTCTCATATGCTGCCATCTTTATCATTTTGAATTTTGAGGTTCAGGTCATCGGATTGTTTTGTGACATTAGAGGAGTATCAATGTTGGACTGTTTAGATAGGATATATTGGAGGCTCAAATTGTGGGTTTTCTTAGAGGACAATGTAAGTAAATAGGGGGGCCATAGCTATAGAGGATTAGCTATTTCAAGGGTAAACCCTAGAAGTGAAGAGATAGGGGGATATTTATCAAAATCTTTTGACAGGAAAAGTTGCCTAGATGTCCATAGCAACCAATCAGATAGCTTCTTTCATTTTGCAAAGGCCTTGTCAAAAATATAAGAAGTGATCTGATTGGTTGCTATGGGGGAACTGGGCAACCTTTCCTCTGCACAGGTTTTGACAAATCTCCTTGATAGTCTTTAGGCCATTAGGTAGCTATAAGATTCTTTAGCACAAGCATTTAAGTTATTATTGTATTTGATAGTTCATGTATAAGATTTCTTACCCACCCCTGTCTATTGTGAGCTTGTGTAATGTTTCAGCGAGGGACTTGGGCCTATTAGTTTTGTTATAGTGGTGTGAATAGTTGGGCTTTTACCAGATGCATCACAAACCTCACTTGTGCACGGTGTCTGGTTTTTAAGAGTAAATAAAGGCCAAACATTTTTACCCACTATCTTCTAAAAAAGGTTATGTCCCTCTGTCGTCTGTTTCTGTCATTATAAAATTGAATGCAATGTAGGATAGACCTTTTCCTTCCATGTCTATTTATTAAGAAGGGCCTTTATATAAGGGCATCCTCTGGGACACTCTACTGACAATTTAACCTCCATTGTTCTCTTAAGGTAGTTTAACTATATAGCCACATTAGAAATGTATGCATGTAGGATGATTTGAATTGGGAAATTAGGTAAAGGACAACAAATATATGAAAATATGGCAGTATATGGCAACTTTACTTTTTTTTTTTTTTTAAAGCAAAAGAGGAGCATATAATTGTTTAAAAAGGATATTTTTGGAGATGCACAGGCAGGCTTGATGGGGAGGAGGTAGGCCTGTATTTTGAACTTAAAAACTTAAATGGGTTTTTGGGTTCAAAATGTGTAATTTTCTCATATGCTGCCATCTTTATAATTTTGAATTTTGAGGTTCAGGTCATTGGATTGTTTTGTGACATTAGAGGAGTAGCAATGTTGGACTGTTTAGATAGGATATATTGGAGGCTCAAATTGTGGGTTTTCTTAGAGGACAATGTAAGTAAATAGGGGGGCCATAGCTATAGAGGATAAGCTATTTCAAGGGTAAACCCTAGAAGTGAAGAAATAGGGGGAGATTTATCAAAATCTTTTGACAGGAAAAGTTGCCTAGATGTCCATAGCAACCAATCAGATAGCTTCTTTCATTTTGCAAAGGCCTTGTCAAAAATATAAGAAGTGATCTGATTGGTTGCTATGGGGGAACTGGGCAACCTTTCTTCTGCACAGGTTTTGACAAATCTCCTTGATAGTCTTTAGGCAATTAGGTAACTATAAGATTCTTTAGCACAAGCATTTAAGTTATTATTGTATTTGATAGTTCATGTATAAGATTTCTTACCCACCCCTGTCTATTGTGAGCTTGTGTAATGTTTCAGTGAGGGACTTGGGCCTATTAGTTTCGTTATAGTGGTGTGAATAGTTGGGCTTTTACCAGATGCATCACTAACCTCACTTGTGCACGGTGTCTGGTTTTTAAGAGTAAATAAAGGCCAAACATTTTTACCCACTATCTTCTAAAAAAGGTTAGGTCCCTCTGTCGTCTGTTTCTGTCATTATAAAATTGAATGCAATGTAGGATAGACCTTTTCCTTCCATGTCTATTTATTAAGAAGGGCCTTTATATAAGGGCATCCTCTGGGACACTCTACTGACAATTTAACCTCCATTGTTCTCTTAAGGTAGTTTAACTATATAGCCACATTAGAAATGTATGCATGTAGGATGGTTTGAATTGGGAAAATAGGTAAATGACAACAAATCTATGAAAAGATGGCAGTATATGGCAATTTTACTGTTTGGTTTTTTTTAAAGCAAAAGAGGATCATATAATTGTTTAAAAAGGCTATTTTTGGAGATGGACAGGCAGGCTTGATGGGGAGGAGGTAGGCCTGTGTTTTGAACTTAAAAACTTAAATGGGTTTTTGGGTTCAAAATGTGTAATTTTCTCATATGCTGCCATCTTTATAATTTTGAATTTTGAGGTTCGGTCATCGGATTGTTTTGTGACATTAGAGGAGTATCAATGTTGGACTGTTTAGATAGGATATATTGGAGGCTCAAATTGTGGGTTTTCTTAGAGGACAATGTAAGTAAATAGGGGGGCCATAGCTATAGAGGATAAGCTATTTCAAGGGTAAACGCTAGAAGTAAAGAGATAGGGGAAGATTTATCAAAACCTTTTGACAGGAAAAGTTGCCTAGATGTCCATAGCAACCCATCAGATAGCTTCTTTCATTTTGCAAAGGCCTTGTTAAAAATATAAGACGGGATCTGATTGGTTGCTATGGGGAACTGGGCAACCTTTCCTCTGCACAGGTTTTGACAAATCTCCCTGATAGTTTTTAGGCAATTAGGTAGCTATAAGATTCTTTAGCACAAGCAATTAAGTTATTGTTTTATTTGATAGTTCATGTATAAGATTTCTTACCCACCTCTGTCTATTGTGAGCTTGTGTGATGTTTCAATGAGGGACTTGGGCCTATTAGTTTTTTTTATAGTGGTGTGAATAGTTGGGCTTTTACCAGAAGCATAAAAAACCTCACTTGTGCACGATGTCTGGTTTTTAAGAGTAAATAAAGGCCAAACATTTTTATCCACTATCTTCTAAAAAAGGTTAGGTCCCTCTATCGTCTGTTTCTGTCATTATAAAATTGAATGCAATGTAGGATAGACCTTTTCCTTCCATGTCTATTTATTAAGAAGGGCCTTTATATAAGGACATCCTCTGGGACACTCTACTGACAATTTAACCTCCATTGTTCTCTTACGGTTGTTTAACTATATAGCCACATTAGAAATGTATGCATGTAGGATGGTTTGAATTGGGAAAAAAGGTAAAGGACAACAAATATATGAAAAGATGGCAGTATATGGCAACTTTACTGTTTTTTTTTTTAAAGCAAAAGAGGAGCATATAATTGTTTAAAAAGGATATTTTTGGAGATGGACAGGCAGGCTTGATGGGGTGGAGGTAGGCCTGTGTTTTGAACTTAAAAACTTAAATGGGTTTTTGGGTTCAAAATGTGTAATTTTCTCATATGCTGCCATCTTTATAATTTTGAATTTTGAGGTTCAGGTCATCGGATTGTTTTGTGACATTAGAGCAGTATCAATGTTGGACTGTTTAGATAGGATATATTGGAGGGTCAAATTGTGGGTTTTCTTGGAGGACAATGTAAGTAAATAGGGGGGCCATAGCTATAGAGGATAAGCTATTTCAAGGGTAAATGCTAGAAGTGAAGAGATAGGGGGAGATTTATCAAAACCTTTTGACAGGAAAAGTTGCCTAGATGTCCATAGCAACCCATCAGATAGCTTCTTTCATTTTGCAAAGTCCTTCTCAAAAATATAAGAAGGGATCTGATTGATTGCTATGGGGAACTGGGCAACCTTTCCTCTGCACAGGTTTTGACAAATCTCCCTGATAGTCTTTAGGCAATTAGTAGCTATAAGATTCTTTAGTTCATGTATAAGATTTCTTACCCACCCCTGTCTATTGTGAGCTTGTGTAATGTTTCAGTGAGGGACTTGGGCCTATTAGTTTTGTTATAGTGGTGTGAATAGTTGGGCTTTTACCAGATGCATCACAAACCTCACTTGTGCACGATGTCTGGTTTTTAAGAGTAAATAAAGGCCAAACATTTTTACCCACTATCTTCTAAAAATGTTTAGGTCCCTCTGTCGTCTGTTTCTGTCATTATAAAATTGAATGCAATGTAGGATAGACCTTTTCCTTCCATGTCTATTTATTAAGAAGGGCCTTTATATAAGGGCATCCTCTGGGACACTCTACTGACAATTTAACCTCCATTGTTCTCTTAAGGTAGTTTAACTATATAGCCACATTAGAAATGTATGCATGTAGGATGATTTGAATTGTAAAATTAGGTAAAGGACAACAAATATATGAAAAGATGGCAGTATATGGCAACTTTACTTTTTTTTTTTTAAAGCAAAAGAGGAGCATATAATTGTTTAAAAAGGATATTTTTGGAGATGGATAGGCAGGCTTGATGGGGAGGAGGTAGGCCTGTATTTTGAACTTAAAAACTTAAATGGGTTTTTGGGTTCAAAATGTGTAATTTTCTCATATGCTGCCATCTTTATAATTTTGAATTTTGAGGTTCAGGTTATCGGATTGTTTTGTAACATTAGAGGAGTATCAATGTTGGACTGTTTAGATAGGATATATTGGAGGCTCAAATTGTGGGTTTTCTTAGAGGACAATGTAAGTAAATAGGGGGGCCATAGCTATAGAGGATTAGCTATTTCAAGGGTAAACCCTAGAAGTGAAGAGATAGGGGGATATTTATCAAAATCTTTTGACAGGAAAAGTTGCCTAGATGTCCATAGCAACCAATCAGATAGCTTCTTTCATTTTGCAAAGGCCTTGTCAAAAATATAAGAAGTGATCTGATTGGTTGCTATGGGGGAACTGGGCAACCTTTCCTCTGCACAGGTTTTGACAAATCTCCTTGATAGTCTTTAGGCAATTAGGTAGCTATAAGATTCTTTAGCACAAGCATTTAAGTTATTATTGTATTTGATAGTTCATGTATAAGATTTCTTACCCACCCCTGTCTATTGTGAGCTTGTGTAATGTTTCAGCGAGGGACTTGGGCCTATTAGTTTTGTTATAGTGGTGTGAATAGTTGGGCTTTTACCAGATGCATCACAAACCTCACTTGTGCACGGTGTCTGGTTTTTAAGAGTAAATAAAGGCCAAACATTTTTACCCACTATCTTCTAAAAAAGGTTATGTCCCTCTGTCGTCTGTTTCTGTCATTATAAAATTGAATGCAATGTAGGATAGACCTTTTCCTTCCATGTCTATTTATTAAGAAGGGCCTTTATATAAGGGCATCCTCTGGGACACTCTACTGACAATTTAACCTCCATTGTTCTCTTAAGGTAGTTTAACTATATAGCCACATTAGAAATGTATGCATGTAGGATGATTTGAATTGGGAAATTAGGTAAAGGACAACAAATATATGAAAAGATGGCAGTATATGGCAACTTTACTTTTTTTTTTATTTTAAAGCAAAAGAGGAGCATATAATTGTTTAAAAAGGATATTTTTGGAGATGGACAGGCAGGCTTGATGGGGAGGAGGTAGGCCTGTATTTTGAACTTAAAAACTTAAATGGGTTTTTGGGTTCAAAATGTGTAATTTTCTCATATGCTGCCATCTTTATAATTTTGAATTTTGAGGTTCAGGTCATTGGATTGTTTTGTGACATTAGAGGAGTAGCAATGTTGGACTGTTTAGATAGGATATATTGGAGGCTCAAATTGTGGGTTTTCTTAGAGGACAATGTAAGTAAATAGGGGGGCCATAGCTATAGAGGATAAGCTATTTCAAGGGTAAACCCTAGAAGTGAAGAAATAGGGGGAGATTTATCAAAATCTTTTGACAGGAAAAGTTGCCTAGATGTCCATAGCAACCAATCAGATAGCTTCTTTCATTTTGCAAAGGCCTTGTCAAAAATATAAGAAGTGATCTGATTGGTTGCTATGGGGGAACTGGGCAACCTTTCTTCTGCACAGGTTTTGACAAATCTCCTTGATAGTCTTTAGGCAATTAGGTAACTATAAGATTCTTTAGCACAAGCATTTAAGTTATTATTGTATTTGATAGTTCATGTATAAGATTTCTTACCCACCCCTGTCTATTGTGAGCTTGTGTAATGTTTCAGTGAGGGACTTGGGCCTATTAGTTTCGTTATAGTGGTGTGAATAGTTGGGCTTTTACCAGATGCATCACTAACCTCACTTGTGCACGGTGTCTGGTTTTTAAGAGTAAATAAAGGCCAAACATTTTTACCCACTATCTTCTAAAAAAGGTTAGGTCCCTCTGTCGTCTGTTTCTGTCATTATAAAATTGAATGCAATGTAGGATAGACCTTTTCCTTCCATGTCTATTTATTAAGAAGGGCCTTTATATAAGGGCATCCTCTGGGACACTCTACTGACAATTTAACCTCCATTGTTCTCTTAAGGTAGTTTAACTATATAGCCACATTAGAAATGTATGCATGTAGGATGGTTTGAATTGGGAAAATAGGTAAATGACAACAAATCTATGAAAAGATGGCAGTATATGGCAATTTTACTGTTTGGTTTTTTTTAAAGCAAAAGAGGATCATATAATTGTTTAAAAAGGCTATTTTTGGAGATGGACAGGCAGGCTTGATGGGGAGGAGGTAGGCCTGTGTTTTGAACTTAAAAACTTAAATGGGTTTTTGGGTTCAAAATGTGTAATTTTCTCATATGCTGCCATCTTTATAATTTTGAATTTTGAGGTTCGGTCATCGGATTGTTTTGTGACATTAGAGGAGTATCAATGTTGGACTGTTTAGATAGGATATATTGGAGGCTCAAATTGTGGGTTTTCTTAGAGGACAATGTAAGTAAATAGGGGGGCCATAGCTATAGAGGATAAGCTATTTCAAGGGTAAACGCTAGAAGTAAAGAGATAGGGGAAGATTTATCAAAACCTTTTGACAGGAAAAGTTGCCTAGATGTCCATAGCAACCCATCAGATAGCTTCTTTCATTTTGCAAAGGCCTTGTTAAAAATATAAGACGGGATCTGATTGGTTGCTATGGGGAACTGGGCAACCTTTCCTCTGCACAGGTTTTGACAAATCTCCCTGATAGTTTTTAGGCAATTAGGTAGCTATAAGATTCTTTAGCACAAGCAATTAAGTTATTGTTTTATTTGATAGTTCATGTATAAGATTTCTTACCCACCTCTGTCTATTGTGAGCTTGTGTGATGTTTCAATGAGGGACTTGGGCCTATTAGTTTTTTTTATAGTGGTGTGAATAGTTGGGCTTTTACCAGAAGCATAAAAAACCTCACTTGTGCACGATGTCTGGTTTTTAAGAGTAAATAAAGGCCAAACATTTTTACCCACTATCTTCTAAAAAAGGTTAGGTCCCTCTATCGTCTGTTTCTGTCATTATAAAATTGAATGCAATGTAGGATAGACCTTTTCCTTCCATGTCTATTTATTAAGAAGGGCCTTTATATAAGGACATCCTCTGGGACACTCTACTGACAATTTAACCTCCATTGTTCTCTTACGGTTGTTTAACTATATAGCCACATTAGAAATGTATGCATGTAGGATGGTTTGAATTGGGAAAAAAGGTAAAGGACAACAAATATATGAAAAGATGGCAGTATATGGCAACTTTACAGTTTTTTTTTTTAAAGCAAAAGAGGAGCATATAATTGTTTAAAAAGGATATTTTTGGAGATGGACAGGCAGGCTTGATGGGGTGGAGGTAGGCCTGTGTTTTGAACTTAAAAACTTAAATGGGTTTTTGGGTTCAAAATGTGTAATTTTCTCATATGCTGCCATCTTTATAATTTTGAATTTTGAGGTTCAGGTCATCGGATTGTTTTGTGACATTAGAGCAGTATCAATGTTGGACTGTTTAGATAGGATATATTGGAGGGTCAAATTGTGGGTTTTCTTGGAGGACAATGTAAGTAAATAGGGGGGCCATAGCTATAGAGGATAAGCTATTTCAAGGGTAAATGCTAGAAGTGAAGAGATAGGGGGAGATTTATCAAAACCTTTTGACAGGAAAAGTTGCCTAGATGTCCATAGCAACCCATCAGATAGCTTCTTTCATTTTGCAAAGTCCTTCTCAAAAATATAAGAAGGGATCTGATTGATTGCTATGGGGAACTGGGCAACCTTTCCTCTGCACAGGTTTTGACAAATCTCCCTGATAGTCTTTAGGCAATTAGTAGCTATAAGATTCTTTAGTTCATGTATAAGATTTCTTACCCACCCCTGTCTATTGTGAGCTTGTGTAATGTTTCAGTGAGGGACTTGGGCCTATTAGTTTTGTTATAGTGGTGTGAATAGTTGGGCTTTTACCAGATGCATCACAAACCTCACTTGTGCACGATGTCTGGTTTTTAAGAGTAAATAAAGGCCAAACATTTTTACCCACTATCTTCTAAAAATGTTTAGGTCCCTCTGTCGTCTGTTTCTGTCATTATAAAATTGAATGCAATGTAGGATAGACCTTTTCCTTCCATGTCTATTTATTAAGAAGGGCCTTTATATAAGGGCATCCTCTGGGACACTCTACTGACAATTTAACCTCCATTGTTCTCTTAAGGTAGTTTAACTATATAGCCACATTAGAAATGTATGCATGTAGGATGATTTGAATTGTAAAATTAGGTAAAGGACAACAAATATATGAAAAGATGGCAGTATATGGCAACTTTACTTTTTTTTTTTTTTTTTTAAAGCAAAAGAGGAGCATATAATTGTTTAAAAAGGATATTTTTGGAGATGGATAGGCAGGCTTGATGGGGAGGAGGTAGGCCTGTATTTTGAACTTAAAAACTTAAATGGGTTTTTGGGTTCAAAATGTGTAATTTTCTCATATGCTGCCATCTTTATAATTTTGAATTTTGAGGTTCAGGTCATCGGATTGTTTTGTAACATTAGAGGAGTATCAATGTTGGACTGTTTAGATAGGATATATTGGAGGCTCAAATTGTGGGTTTTCTTAGAGGACAATGTAAGTAAATAGGGGGGCCAGAGCTATAGAGGATAAGCTATTTCAAGGGTAAACCCTAGAAGTGAAGAAATAGGGGGAGATTTATCAAAATCTTTTGACAGGAAAAGTTGCCTAGATGTCCATAGCAACCAATCAGATAGCTTCTTTCATTTTGCAAAGGCCTTGTCAAAAATATAAGAAGTGATCTGATTGGTTGCTATGGGGGAACTGGGCAACCTTTCTTCTGCACAGGTTTTGACAAATCTCCTTGATAGTCTTTAGGCAATTAGGTAACTATAAGATTCTTTAGCACAAGCATTTAAGTTATTATTGTATTTGATAGTTCATGTATAAGATTTCTTACCCACCCCTGTCTATTGTGAGCTTGTGTAATGTTTCAGTGAGGGACTTGGGCCTATTAGTTTCGTTATAGTGGTGTGAATAGTTGGGCTTTTACCAGATGCATCACTAACCTCACTTGTGCACGGTGTCTGGTTTTTAAGAGTAAATAAAGGCCAAACATTTTTACCCACTATCTTCTAAAAAAGGTTAGGTCCCTCTGTCGTCTGTTTCTGTCATTATAAAATTGAATGCAATGTAGGATAGACCTTTTCCTTCCATGTCTATTTATTAAGAAGGGCCTTTATATAAGGGCATTCTCTGGGACACTCTACTGACAATTTAACCTCCATTGTTCTCTTAAGGTAGTTTAACTATATAGCCACATTAGAAATGTATGCATGTAGGATGGTTTGAATTGGGAAAATAGGTAAATGACAACAAATCTATGAAAAGATGGCAGTATATGGCAATTTTACTGTTTGGTTTTTTTTAAAGCAAAAGAGGATCATATAATTGTTTAAAAAGGCTATTTTTGGAGATGGACAGGCAGGCTTGATGGGGAGGAGGTAGGCCTGTGTTTTGAACTTAAAAACTTAAATGGGTTTTTGGGTTCAAAATGTGTAATTTTCTCATATGCTGCCATCTTTATAATTTTGAATTTTGAGGTTCGGTCATCGGATTGTTTTGTGACATTAGAGGAGTATCAATGTTGGACTGTTTAGATAGGATATATTGGAGGCTCAAATTGTGGGTTTTCTTAGAGGACAATGTAAGTAAATAGGGGGGCCATAGCTATAGAGGATAAGCTATTTTAAGGGTAAACGCTAGAAGTGAAGAGATAGGGGGAGATTTATCAAAACCTTTTGACAGGAAAAGTTGCCTAGATGTCCATAGCAACCCATCAGATAGCTTCTTTCATTTTGCAAAGGCCTTGTTAAAAATATAAGACGGGATCTGATTGGTTGCTATGGGGAACTGGGCAACCTTTCCTCTGCACAGGTTTTGACAAATCTCCCTGATAGTTTTTAGGCAATTAGGTAGCTATAAGATTCTTTAGCACAAGCATTTAAGTTATTATTGTATTTGATAGTTCATGTATAAGATTTCTTACCCACCTCTGTCTATTGTGAACTTGTGTGATGTTTCAATGAGGGACTTGGGCCTATTAGTTTTTTTTATAGTGGTGTGAATAGTTGGGCTTTTACCAGATGCATCAAAAACCTCACTTGTGCACGATGTCTGGTTTTTAAGAGTAAATAAAGGCCAAACATTTTTACCCACTATCTTCTAAAAAAGGTTAGGTCCCTCTATCGTCTGTTTCTGTCATTATAAAATTGAATGCAATGTAGGATAGACCTTTTCCTTCCATGTCTATTTATTAAGAAGGGCCTTTATATAAGGACATCCTCTGGGACACTCTACTGACAATTTAACCTCCATTGTTCTCTTACGGTTGTTTAACTATATAGCCACATTAGAAATGTATGCATGTAGGATGGTTTGAATTGGGAAAAAAGGTAAAGGACAACAAATATATGAAAAGATGGCAGTATATGGCAACTTTACTGTTTTTTTTTTTTAAAGCAAAAGAGGAGCATATAATTGTTTAAAAAGGATATTTTTGGAGATGGATAGGCAGGCTTGATGGGGTGGAGGTAGGCCTGTGTTTTGAACTTAAAAACTTAAATGGGTTTTTGGGTTCAAAATGTGTAATTTTCTCATATGCTGCCATCTTTATAATTTTGAATTTTGAGGTTCAGGTCATCGGATTGTTTTGTGACATTAGAGCAGTATCAATGTTGGACTGTTTAGATAGGATATATTGGAGGGTCAAATTGTGGGTTTTCTTGGAGGACAATGTAAGTAAATAGGGGGGCCATAGCTATAGAGGATAAGCTATTTCAAGGGTAAATGCTAGAAGTGAAGAGATAGGGGGAGATTTATCAAAACCTTTTGACAGGAAAAGTTGCCTAGATGTCCATAGCAACCCATCAGATAGCTTCTTTCATTTTGCAACGTCCTTCTCAAAAATATAAGAAGGGATCTGATTGATTGCTATGGGGAACTGGGCAACCTTTCCTCTGCACAGGTTTTGACAAATCTCCCTGATAGTCTTTAGGCAATTAGGTAGCTATAAGATTCTTTAGTTCATGTATAAGATTTCTTACCCACCCCTGTCTATTGTGAGCTTGTATAATGTTTCAGTGAGGGACTTGGGCCTATTAGTTTTGTTATAGTGGTGTGAATAGTTGGGCTTTTACCAGATGCATCACAAACCTCACTTGTGCATGATGTCTGGTTTTTAAGAGTAAATAAAGGCCAAACATTTTTACCCACTATCTTCTAAAAAATTTTAGGTCCCTCTGTCGTCTGTTTCTGTCATTATAAAATTGAATGCAATGTAGGATAGACCTTTTCCTTCCATGTCTATTTATTAAGAAGGGCCTTTATATAAGGGCATCCTCTGGGACACTCTACTGACAATTTAACCTCCATTGTTCTCTTAAGGTAGTTTAACTATATAGCCACATTAGAAATGTATGCATGTAGGATGTGTTACGCCTAGCGCTCCGGGTCCCCGCTCCTCCCCGGAGCGCTCACGGCGTCTTTCTCCCTGCAGCGCCCCGGTCAGTCCCGCTGACCGGGAGCGCTGCACTGTCTTGGCCGTTGGGGATGCGATTCGCACAGCGGGACGTGCCCGCTCGCGAATCGCATCCCAGGTCACTTACCCGTCCCGGTCCCCTGCTGTCATGTGCTGGCGCGCGCGGCTCCGCTCTCTAGGGCGCGCGCGCGCCAGCTCTCTGAGACTTAAAGGGCCAGTGCACCAATGATTGGTGCCTGGCCCAATTAGCTTAATTGGTTCCCACCTGTTCCCTGGCTATATCTAGTCTCCTCCCTTGCACTCCCTTGCCGGATCTTGTTGCCTTGTGCCAGTGAAAGCGTTTAGTGTGTCCAAAGCCTGTGTACCTGATCTTCTGCTACCCATCCTGACTACGAACCTTGCCGCCTGCCCCCGACCTTCTGCTACGTCTGACCTTGCCTCTGCCTAGTCCTTCTGTCCCACGCCTTCTCAGCAGTCAGCGAGGTAGAGCCGTTGCTAGTGGATACGACCTGGTTGCTACTGCCGCAGCAAGACCATCCCGCTTTGCGGCGGGCACTGGTGAAAACCAGTAGCCTCTTAGAACCGGTCCACTAGCACGGTCCCCGCCAATCCCTCGCTGACACAGAGGATCCACTACTTGCCAGCCGGAATCGTGACAGTAGATCCGGCCATGGATCCCGCTGAGGTGCCGCTGCCAAGTCTCGCTGACCTTACCACGGTGGTCGCTCAGCAATCGCAGCAGATTGCCCAACAAGGACAGCAGCTGTCGCAGTTGACCGCCACGTTACAGCAACTTCTGCCTCTGCTACAGCAGCAACCATCTCCTCCGCCAGCTCCTGCACCTCCTCCGCAGCGAGTGGCCGCTCCTAGCCTCCGCTTGTCCCTGCCGGACAAATTTGATGGGGACTCCAGACTCTGCCGTGGATTTTTGTCTCAGTGTTCCCTGCATATGGAGATGATGTCGGACTTGTTTCCTTCAGAACGGTCTAAGGTGGCGTTCGTAGTAAGCCTTCTCTCAGGAAAGGCCTTGTCTTGGGCCACACCGCTCTGGGACCGCAATGATCCTGCCACAGCCACAGTCCAGGCCTTCTTCACTGAACTCCGGAGTGTCTTCGAGGAGCCAGCCCGAGCTTCTTCTGCCGAGACTGCCCTGTTGAACCTGGTCCAGGGTAATTCTTCCGTTGGCGAGTATGCCGTACAATTCCGTACTCTTGCTTCAGAACTATCCTGGAATAACGAGGCTCTCTGCGCGACCTTTAAAAAAGGCCTATCCAGTCGCATCAAGGATGTGCTGGCCGCACGAGAGATTCCTGCCAATCTGCAAGAACTCATCCATCTAGCTACCCGCATTGACATGCGTTTTTCTGAGCGACACCAAGAGCTCCGCCAGGAAAAAGACTTAGATCTCTGGGCACCTCTCCCACAGTATCCGTTGCAATCTACGCCTGGGCCTCCCGCCGAGGAGGCCATGCAAGTGGATAAGTCTCGCCTGACCCAGGAAGAGAGGAATCGCCGCAGGGAAGAAAATCTCTGTCTTTACTGTGCCAGTACCGAGCATTTCTTGGCGGATTGCCCTATCCGTCCTCCACGCCTGGGAAACGCACGCACGCACCCAGCTCACGTGGGTTTGGCGTCTCTTGGTTCCAAGTCTGCTCCTCCACGTCTCACGGTACCCGTGCGGATTTCTTCTTCAGCCAGCTCCTCCCTCTCAGCCGTGGCCTGCTTGGACTCCGGTGCCTCAGGAAATTTTATTTTGGAGTCGTTGGTTAATAAATTCAGCATCCCGGTGACCCGTCTCGTCAAGCCGCTCTACATTTCCGCGGTCAACGGAGCCAGATTGGACTGCACCGTGCGTTACCGCACAGAGCCCCTCCTCATGTCTATTGGACCCCACCTTGAGAGGATTGAGTTCTTTATTCTCCCCAACTGTACCTCTGAGGTCCTCCTCGGTCTGCCTTGGCTCCGGCTTCATTCCCCCACCATTGATTGGACCACCGGGGAGATCAGGAACTGGGACTCTGCCTGCCACAGGAAGTGCCTCTCCCCCCCTCCCAGTCCCGGTGTCACACTGCTCCGTGCCAGGCCTCGCCCTCTGCCCTCCCTCCCCATTCCCACTCCTGCTGTACTGCCTGCCGTTGAGGAAACCCTCCATTCTTTCCAGGTGTCCTCATCCCAGGGGAGGCAGTTACCGGACAAAGAGAAGGGGAGACCTAAGGGGGGGGGTACTGTTACGCCTAGCGCTCCGGGTCCCCGCTCCTCCCCGGAGCGCTCACGGCGTCTTTCTCCCTGCAGCGCCCCGGTCAGTCCCGCTGACCGGGAGCGCTGCACTGTCTTGGCCGTTGGGGATGCGATTCGCACAGCGGGACGTGCCCGCTCGCGAATCGCATCCCAGGTCACTTACCCGTCCCGGTCCCCTGCTGTCATGTGCTGGCGCGCGCGGCTCCGCTCTCTAGGGCGCGCGCGCGCCAGCTCTCTGAGACTTAAAGGGCCAGTGCACCAATGATTGGTGCCTGGCCCAATTAGCTTAATTGGTTCCCACCTGTTCCCTGGCTATATCTAGTCTCCTCCCTTGCACTCCCTTGCCGGATCTTGTTGCCTTGTGCCAGTGAAAGCGTTTAGTGTGTCCAAAGCCTGTGTACCTGATCTTCTGCTACCCATCCTGACTACGAACCTTGCCGCCTGCCCCCGACCTTCTGCTACGTCTGACCTTGCCTCTGCCTAGTCCTTCTGTCCCACGCCTTCTCAGCAGTCAGCGAGGTAGAGCCGTTGCTAGTGGATACGACCTGGTTGCTACTGCCGCAGCAAGACCATCCCGCTTTGCGGCGGGCACTGGTGAAAACCAGTAGCCTCTTAGAACCGGTCCACTAGCACGGTCCCCGCCAATCCCTCGCTGACACAGAGGATCCACTACTTGCCAGCCGGAATCGTGACAGGATGATTTGAATTGTAAAATTAGGTAAAGGACAACAAATATATGAAAAGATGGCAGTATATGGCAACTTTAATTTTTTTTTTTTTTTTTTTTTAAAGCAAAAGAGGAGCATATAATTGTTTAAAAAGGATATTTTTGGAGATGGACAGGCAGGCTTGATGGGGAGGAGGTAGGCCTGTATTTTGAACTTAAAAACTTAAATGGGTATTTGGGTTCAAAATGTGTAATTTTCTCATATGCTGCCATCTTTATAATTTTGAATTTTGAGGTTTCAGGTCATCAGATTTTTTTGTGACTTTAGAGCAGTATCAATGCAGGACTGTTTAGAGACGGTATGTTGTAGGCTCAAATTGTGGGTTTTCTTAGAGGGCAATGTAAGTAAATAGGGGGGCCATAGCTATAAAGGATAAGCTATTTCATTGATAAACGCTAGAAGTGAAGAGATAGGGGGAGATTTATCAAAACCTTTTGACAGGAAAAGTTGCCTAGATGTCCATAGCAACCAATCAGATAGCTTCTTTCATTTTGCAAAGGCCTTGTCAAAAATATAAGAAGGGATCTGATTGGTTGCTATGGGGAACTGGGCAACCTTTCCTCTGCACAGGTTTTGACTAATCTCCTTGATAGTCTTTAGGCAATTAGGTAGCTATAAGATTCTTTGGCACAAGCATTTAAGTTATTATTGTATTTGATAGTTCATGTATAAGATTTCTTACCCACCCCTGTCTATTGTGAGCTTGTGTAATGTTTCAATGAGGAACTTGGGCCTATTAGTTTTGTTATAGAGCTGTGAATAGTTCGGCTTTAACCAGATGCATCACAAACCTCACTTGTGCACGATGTCTGGTTTTTAAGAGTAAATAAAGGCCAAATATTTTTACCCACTATCTTCTAAAAAAGGTTAGGTCCCTCTATCGTCTTTTTCTGTCATTATAAAATTGAATGTAATGTAGGATAGACCTTTTCCTTCCATGTCTATTTATTAAGAAGGGCCTTTATATAAGGGCATCCTCTGGGACACTCTACTGACAATTTAACCTCCATTGTTCTCTTAAGGTAGTTTAACTATATAGCCACCTTAGAAATGTATGCATGTAGGATGGTTTGAATTGGGAAATTAGGTAAAGGACAACAAATATATGAAAAGATGGCAGTATATGGCAACTTTACTTTTTTTTTTTTTAAAGCAAAAGAGGAGCATATAATTGTTTAAAAAGGATATTTTTGGAGATGGACAGGCAGGCTTGATGGGGAGGAGGTAGGCCTGTATTTTGAACTTAAAAACTTAAATGGGTTTTTGGGTTCAAAATGTGTAATTTTCTCATATGCTGCCATCTTTATAATTTTGAATTTTGAGGTTCAGGTCATCGGATTGTTTTGTGACATTAGAGCAGTATCAATGTTGGACTGTTTAGATAAGATATGTTGGAGGCTCAAATTGTGGGTTTTCTTAGAGGACAATGTAAGTAAATAGGGGGGCCATAGCTATAGAGGATAAGCTATTTCAAGGGTAAACCCTAGAAGTGAAGAAATAGGGGGAGATTTATCAAAACCTTTTGACATGAAAAGTTGAATAGATGTCCATAGCAACCAATCAGATAGCTTCTTTCATTTTGCAAAGGCCTTGTCAAAAATATAAGAAGTGATCTGATTGGTTGCTATGGGGGAACTGGGCAACCTTTCCTCTGCACAGGTTTTGACAAATCTCCTTGATAGTCTTTAGGCAATTAGGTAACTATAAGATTCTTTAGCACAAGCATTTAAGTTATTATTGTATTTGATAGTTCATGTATAAGATTTCTTACCCACCCCTGTCTATTGTGAGCTTGTGTAATGTTTCAGTGAGGGACTTGGGCCTATTAGTTTCGTTATAGTGGTGTGAATAGTTGGGCTTTTACCAGATGCATCACTAACCTCACTTGTGCACGGTGTCTGGTTTTTAAGAGTAAATAAAGGCCAAACATTTTTACCCACTATCTTCTAAAAAAGGTTAGGTCCCTCTGTCGTCTGTTTCTGTCATTATAAAATTGAATGCAATGTAGGATAGACCTTTTCCTTCCATGTCTATTTATTAAGAAGGGCCTTTATATAAGGGCATCCTCTGGGACACTCTACTGACAATTTAACCTCCATTGTTCTCTTAAGGTCGTTTAACTATATAGCCACATTAGAAATGTATGCATGTAGGATGGTTTGAATTGGGAAAATAGGTAAATGACAACAAATCTATGAAAAGATGGCAGTATATGGCAATTTTACTGTTTGGTTTTTTTTAAAGCAAAAGAGGATCATATAATTGTTTAAAAAGGCTATTTTTGGAGATGGACAGGCAGGCTTGATGGGGAGGAGGTAGGCCTGTATTTTGAACTTAAAAAATTAAATGGGTATTTGGGTTCAAAATGTGTAATTTTCTCATATGCTGCCATCTTTATAATTTTGAATTTTGAGGTTTCAGGTCATCAGATTTTTTTGTGACTTTAGAGCAGTATCAATGCAGGACTGTTTAGAGACGGTATGTTGGAGGCTCAAATTGTGGGTTTTCTTAGAGGGCAATGTAAGTAAATAGGGGGGCCATAGCTATAAAGGATAAGCTATTTCATTGATAAACGCTAGAAGTGAAGAGATAGGGGGAGATTTATCAAAACCTTTTGACAGGAAAAGTTGCCTAGATGTCCATAGCAACCAATCAGATAGCTTCTTTCATTTTGCAAAGGCCTTGTCAAAAATATAAGAAGGGATCTGATTGGTTGCTATGGGGAACTGGGCAACCTTTCCTCTGCACAGGTTTTGACTAATCTTCTTGATAGTCTTTAGGCAATTAGGTAGCTATAAGATTCTTTGGCACAAGCATTTAAGTTATTATTGTATTTGATAGTTCATGTATAAGATTTCTTACCCACCCCTGTCTATTGTGAGCTTGTGTAATGTTTCAATGAGGAACTTGGGCCTATTAGTTTTGTTATAGAGCTGTGAATAGTTGGGCTTTAACCAGATGCATCACAAACCTCACTTGTGCACGATGTCTGGTTTTTAAGAGTAAATAAAGGCCAAATATTTTTACCCACTATCTTCTAAAAAAGGTTAGGTCCCTCTATCGTCTTTTTCTGTCATTATAAAATTGAATGTAATGTAGGATAGACCTTTTCCTTCCATGTCTTTTTATTAAGAAGGGCCTTTATATGAGGGCATCCTCTGGGACACTCTACTGACAATTTAACCTCCATTGTTCTCTTAAGGTAGTTTAACTATATAGCCACCTTAGAAATGTATGCATGTAGGATGGTTTGAATTGGGAAATTAGGTAAAGGACAACAAATATATGAAAAGATGGCAGTATATGGCAACTTTACTTTTTTTTTTTTTTTTTTAAAGCAAAAGAGGAGCATATAATTGTTTAAAAAGGATATTTTTGGAGATGGACAGGCAGGCTTGATGGGGAGGAGGTAGGCCTGTATTTTGAACTTAAAAACTTAAATGGGTTTTTGGGTTCAAAATGTGTAATTTTCTCATATGCTGCCATCTTTATAATTTTGAATTTTGAGGTTCAGGTCATCGGATTGTTTTGTGACATTAGAGCAGTATCAATGTTGGACTGTTTAGATAGGATATGTTGGAGGCTCAAATTGTGGGTTTTCTTAGAGGACAATGTAAGTAAATAGGGGGGCCATAGCTATAGAGGATAAGCTATTTCAAGGGTAAACCCTAGAAGTGAAGAAATAGGGGGAGATTTATCAAAACCTTTTGACATGAAAAGTTGAATAAATGTCCATAGCAACCAATCAGATAGCTTCTTTCATTTTGCAAAGGCCTTGTCAAAAATATAAGAAGTGATCTGATTGGTTGCTATGGGGGAACTGGGCAACCTTTCCTCTGCACAGGTTTTGACAAATCTCCTTGATAGTCTTTAGGCAATTAGGTAACTATAAGATTCTTTAGCACAAGCATTTAAGTTATTATTGTATTTGATAGTTCATGTATAAGATTTCTTACCCACCCCTGTCTATTGTGAGCTTGTGTAATGTTTCAGTGAGGGACTTGGGCCTATTAGTTTCGTTATAGTGGTGTGAATAGTTGGGCTTTTACCAGATGCATCACTAACCTCACTTGTGCACGTTGTCTGGTTTTTAAGAGTAAATAAAGGCCAAACATTTTTACCCACTATCTTCTAAAAAAGGTTAGGTCCCTCTGTCGTCTGTTTCTGTCATTATAAAATTGAATGCAATGTAGGATAGACCTTTTCCTTCCATGTCTATTTATTAAGAAGGGCCTTTTTAAAAGGGCATCCTCTGGGACTCTCTACTGACAATTTAACCTCCATTGTTCTCTTAAGGTAGTTTAACTATATAGCCACATTAGAAATGTATGCATGTAGGATGGTTTGAATTGGGAAAATAGGTAAATGACAACAAATCTATGAAAAGATGGCAGTATATGGCAATTTTACTGTTTGGTTTTTTTGAAGCAAAAGAGGATCAAATAATTGTTTAAAAAGGCTATTTTTGGAGATGGACAGGCAGGCTTGATGGGGAGGAGGTAGGCCTGTGTTTTGAACTTAAAAACTTAAATGGGTTTTTGGGTTCAAAATGTGTAATTTTCTCATATGCTGCCATCTTTATAATTTTGAATTTTGAGGTTCAGGTCATCGGATTGTTTTGTCACATTAGAGGAGTATCAATGTTGGACTGTTTAGATAGGATATATTGGAGGCTCAAATTGTTGGTTTTCTTAGAGGACAATGTAAGTAAATAGGGGGGCCATAGCTATAGAGGATAAGCTATTTCAAGGGTAAACGCTAGAAGTGAAGAGATAGGGGGAGTTTTATCAAAACCTTTTGACAGGAAAAGTTGCCTAGATGTCCATAGCAACCCATCAGATAGCTTCTTTCATTTTGCAAAGGCCTTGTTAAAAATATAAGACGGGATCTGATTGGTTGCTATGGGGAACTGGGCAACCTTTCCTCTGCACAGGTTTTGACAAATCTCCTTGATAGTTTTTAGGCAATTAGGTAGCTATAAGATTCTTTAGCACAAGCATTTAAGTTATTATTGTATTTGATAGTTATTGTATAAGATTTCTTACCCACCCCTGTCTATTGTGAGATTGTGTAATGTTTCAGCGAGGGACTTGGGCCTATTAGTTTTGTTCTAGTGGTGTGAATAGTTTAGCTTTTACCAGATGCATCAATAACCTCACTTGTGCACGGTGTCTGGTTTTTAAGAGTAAATAAAGGCCAAACATTTTTACCCACTATCTTTTAAAAAAGGTTATGTCCCTCTGTCGTCTGTTTCTGTCATTATAAAATTGAATGCAATGTAGGATAGACCTTTTCCTTCCATGTCTATTTATTAAGAAGGGCATTTATATAAGGGAATCCTCTGGGACACTCTACTGACAATTTAACCTCCATTGTTCTCTTAAGGTAGTTTAACTATATAGCCACATTAGAAATGTATGCATGTAGGATGATTTGAATTGGGAAATTAGGTAAAGGACAACAAATATATGAAAAGATGGCAGTATATGGCAACTTTACTTTTTTTATTTTTTAAAGCAAAAGAGGAGCATATAATTGTTTAAAAAGGATATTTTTGGAGATGGACAGGCAGGCTTGATGGGGAGGAGGTAGGCCTGTATTTTGAACTTAAAAACTTAAATGGGTATTTGGGTTCAAAATGTGTAATTTTCTCATATGCTGCCATCTTTATAATTTTGAATTTTGAGGTTTCAGGTCATCAGATTTTTTTGTGACTTTAGAGCAGTATCAATGCAGGACTGTTTAGAGACGGTATGTTGGAGGCTCAAATTGTGGGTTTTCTTAGAGGGCAATGTAAGTAAATAGGGGGGCCATAGCTATAAAGGATAAGCTATTTCATTGATAAACGCTAGAAGTGAAGAGATAGGGGGAGATTTATCAAAACCTTTTGACAGGAAAAGTTGCCTAGATGTCCATAGCAACCAATCAGATAGCTTCTTTCATTTTGCAAAGGCCTTGTCAAAAATATAAGAAGGGATCTGATTGGTTGCTATGGGGAACTGGGCAACATTTCCTCTGCACAGGTTTTGACAAATCTCCTTGATAGTCTTTAGGCAATTAGGTAGCTATAAGATTCTTTGGCACAAGCATTTAAGTTATTATTGTATTTGATAGTTCATGTATAAGATTTCTTACCCACCCCTGTCTATTGTGAGCTTGTGTAATGTTTCAATGAGGAACTTGGGCCTATTAGTTTTGTTATAGAGCTGTGAATAGTTGGGCTTTAACCAGATGCATCACAAACCTCACTTGTGCACGATGTCTGGTTTTTAAGAGTAAATAAAGGCCAAATATTTTTACCCACTATCTTCTAAAAAAGGTTAGGTCCCTCTATCGTCTTTTTCTGTCATTATAAAATTGAATGTAATGTAGGATAGACCTTTTCCTTCCATGTCTTTTTATTAAGAAGGGCCTTTATATGAGGGCATCCTCTGGGACACTCTACTGACAATTTAACCTCCATTGTTCTCTTAAGGTAGTTTAACTATATAGCCACCTTAGAAATGTATGCATGTAGGATGGTTTGAATTGGGAAATTAGGTAAAGGACAACAAATATATGAAAAGATGGCAGTATATGGCAACTTTACTTTTTTTTTTTTTTTTTTTAAAGCAAAAGAGGAGCATATAATTGTTTAAAAAGGATATTTTTGGAGATGGACAGGCAGGCTTGATGGGGAGGAGGTAGGCCTGTATTTTGAACTTAAAAACTTAAATGGGTTTTTGGGTTCAAAATGTGTAATTTTCTCATATGCTGCCATCTTTATAATTTTGAATTTTGAGGTTCAGGTCATCGGATTGTTTTGTGACATTAGAGCAGTATCAATGTTGGACTGTTTAGATAGGATATGTTGGAGGCTCAAATTGTGGGTTTTCTTAGAGGACAATGTAAGTAAATAGGGGGGCCATAGCTATAGAGGATAAGCTATTTCAAGGGTAAACCCTAGAAGTGAAGAAATAGGGGGAGATTTATCAAAATCTTTTGACATGAAAAGTTGAATAAATGTCCATAGCAACCAATCAGATAGCTTCTTTCATTTTGCAAAGGCCTTGTCAAAAATATAAGAAGTGATCTGATTGGTTGCTATGGGGGAACTGGGCAACCTTTCCTCTGCACAGGTTTTGACAAATCTCCTTGATAGTCTTTAGGCAATTAGGTAACTATAAGATTCTTTAGCACAAGCATTTAAGTTATTATTGTATTTGATAGTTCATGTATAAGATTTCTTACCCACCCCTGTCTATTGTGAGCTTGTGTAATGTTTCAGTGAGGGACTTGGGCCTATTAGTTTCGTTATAGTGGTGTGAATAGTTGGGCTTTTACCAGATGCATCACTAACCTCACTTGTGCACGTTGTCTGGTTTTTAAGAGTAAATAAAGGCCAAACATTTTTACCCACTATCTTCTAAAAAAGGTTAGGTCCCTCTGTCGTCTGTTTCTGTCATTATAAAATTGAATGCAATGTAGGATAGACCTTTTCCTTCCATGTCTATTTATTAAGAAGGGCCTTTTTAAAAGGGCATCCTCTGGGACTCTCTACTGACAATTTAACCTCCATTGTTCTCTTAAGGTAGTTTAACTATATAGCCACATTAGAAAAGTATGCATGTAGGATGATTTGAATTGGGAAATTAGGTAAAGGACAACAAATATATGAAAAGATGGCAGTATATGGCAACTTTACTTTTTTTTTTTTTTTTTAAAGCAAAAGAGGAGCATATAATTGTTTAAAAAGGATATTTTTGGAGATGGATAGGCAGGCTTGATGGGGAGGAGGTAGGCCTGTATTTTGAACTTAAAAACTTAAATGGGTTTTTGGGTTCAAAATGTGTAATTTTCTCATATGCTGCCATCTTTATAATTTTGAATTTTGAGGTTCAGGTCATCGGATTGTTTTGTGACATTAGAGGAGTATCAATGTTGGACTGTTTAGATAGGATGTATTGGAGGCTCAAATTGTGGGTTTTCTTAGAGGACAATGTAAGTAAATAGGGGGTCCATAGCTATAGAGGATTAGCTATTTCAAGGGTAAACCCTAGAAGTGAAGAGATAGGGGGATATTTATCAAAATCTTTTGACAGGAAAAGTTGCCTAGATGTCCATTGCAACCAATCAGATAGCTTCTTTCATTTTGCAAAGGCCTTGTCAAAAATATAAGAAGTGATCTGATTGGTTGCTATGGGGGAACTGGGCAACCTTTCCTCTGCACAGGTTTTGACAAATCTCCTTGATAGTCTTTAGGCAATTAGGTAGCTATAAGATTCTTTAGCACAAGCATTTAAGTTATTATTGTATTTGATAGTTCATGTATAAGATTTCTTACCCACCCCTGTCTATTGTGAGCTTGTGTAATGTTTCAGCGAGGGACTTGGGCCTATTAGTTTTGTTATAGTGGTGTGAATAGTTGGGCTTTTACCAGATGCATCACAAACCTCACTTGTGCACGGTGTCTGGTTTTTAAGAGTAAATAAAGGCCAAACATTTTTACCCACTATCTTCTAAAAAAGGTTATGTCCCTCTGTCGTCTGTTTCTGTCATTATAAAATTGAATGCAATGTAGGATAGACCTTTTCCTTCCATGTCTATTTATTAAGAAGGGCCTTTATATAAGGGCATCCTCTGGGACACTCTACTGACAATTTAACCTCCATTGTTCTCTTAAGGTAGTTTAACTATATAGCCACATTAGAAATGTATGCATGTAGGATGATTTGAATTGGGAAATTAGGTAAAGGACAACAAATATATGAAAAGATGGCAGTATATGGCAACTTTACTTTTTTTTTTTTTTAAAGCAAAAGAGGAGCATATAATTGTTTAAAAAGGATATTTTTGGAGATGGACAGGCAGGCTTGATGGGGAGGAGGTAGGCCTGTATTTTGAACTTAAAAACTTAAATGGGTTTTTGGGTTCAAAATGTGTAATTTTCTCATATGCTGCCATCTTTATAATTTTGAATTTTGAGGTTCAGGTCATTGGATTGTTTTGTGACATTAGAGGAGTATCAATGTTGGACTGTTTAGATAGGATATATTGGAGGCTCAAATTGTGGGTTTTCTTAGAGGACAATGTAAGTAAATAGGGGGGCCATAGCTATATAGGATAAGCTATTTCAAGGGTAAACCCTAGAAGTGAAGAAATAGGGGGAGATTTATCAAAATCTTTTGACAGGAAAAGTTGCCTAGATGTCCATAGCAACCAATCAGATAGCTTCTTTCATTTTGCAAAGGCCTTGTCAAAAATATAAGAAGTGATCTGATTGGTTGCTATGGAGGAACTGGGCAACCTTTCTTCTGCACAGGTTTTGACAAATCTCCTTGATAGTCTTTAGGCAATTAGGTAACTATAAGATTCTTTAGCACAAGCATTTAAGTTATTATTGTATTTGATAGTTCATGTATAAGATTTCTTACCCACCCCTGTCTATTGTGAGCTTGTGTAATGTTTCAGTGAGGGACTTGGGCCTATTAGTTTCGTTATAGTGGTGTGACTAGTTGGGCTTTTACCAGATGCATCACTAACCTCACTTGTGCACGGTGTCTGGTTTTTAAGAGTAAATAAAGGCCAAACATTTTTACCCACTATCTTCTAAAAAAGGTTATGTCCCTCTGTCGTCTGTTTCTGTCATTATAAAATTGAATGCAATGTAGGATAGACCTTTTCCTTCCATGTCTATTTATTAAGAAGGGCCTTTATATAAGGGCATCCTCTGGGACACTCTACTGACAATTTAACCTCCATTGTTCTCTTAAGGTAGTTTAACTATATAGCCACATTAGAAATGTATGCATGTAGGATGGTTTGAATTGGGAAAATAGGTAAATGACAACAAATCTATGAAAAGATGGCAGTATATGGCAATTTTACTGTTTGGTTTTTTTTAAAGCAAAAGAGGATCATATAATTGTTTAAAAAGGCTATTTTTGGAGATGGACAGGCAGGCTTGATGGGGAGGAGGTAGGCCTGTGTTTTGAACTTAAAAACTTAAATGGGTTTTTGGGTTCAAAATGTGTAATTTTCTCATATGCTGCCATCTTTATAATTTTGAATTTTGAGGTTCGGTCATCGGATTGTTTTGTGACATTAGAGGAGTATCAATGTTGGACTGTTTAGATAGGATATATTGGAGGCTCAAATTGTGGGTTTTCTTAGAGGACAATGTAAGTAAATAGGGGGGCCATAGCTATAGAGGATAAGCTATTTCAAGGGTAAACGCTAGAAGTGAAGAGATAGGGGGAGATTTATCAAAACCTTTTGACAGGAAAAGTTGCCTAGATGTCCATAGCAACCCATCAGATAGCTTCTTTCATTTTGCAAAGGCCTTGTTAAAAATATAAGACGGGATCTGATTGGTTGCTATGGGGAACTGGGCAACCTTTCCTCTGCACAGGTTTTGACAAATCTCCCTGATAGTTTTTAGGCAATTAGGTAGCTATAAGATTCTTTAGCACAAGCAATTAAGTTATTGTTTTATTTGATAGTTCATGTATAAGATTTCTTACCCACCTCTGTCTATTGTGAGCTTGTGTGATGTTTCAATGAGGGACTTGGGCCTATTAGTTTTTTTTATAGTGGTGTGAATAGTTGGGATTTTACCAGATGCATCAAAAACCTCACTTGTGCACGATGTCTGGTTTTTAAGAGTAAATAAAGGCCAAACATTTTTACCCACTATCTTCTAAAAAAGGTTAGGTCCCTCTATCGTCTGTTTCTGTCATTATAAAATTGAATGCAATGTAGGATAGACCTTTTCCTTCCATGTCTATTTATTAAGAAGGGCCTTTATATAAGGACATTCTCTGGGACACTCTACTGACAATTTAACCTCCATTGTTCTCTTACGGTTGTTTAACTATATAGCCACATTAGAAATGTATGCATGTAGGATGGTTTGAATTGGGAAAAAAGGTAAAGGACAACAAATATATGAAAAGATGGCAGTATATTGCAACTTTACTGTTTTTTTTTTTTTAAAGCAAAAGAGGAGCATATAATTGTTTAAAAAGGATATTTTTGGAGATGGACAGGCAGGCTTGATGGGGTGGAGGTAGGCCTGTGTTTTGAACTTAAAAACTTAAATGGGTTTTTGGGTTCAAAATGTGTAATTTTCTCATATGCTGCCATCTTTATAATTTTGAATTTTGAGGTTCAGGTCATCGGATTGTTTTGTGACATTAGAGCAGTATCAATGTTGGACTGTTTAGATAGGATATATTGGAGGGTCAAATTGTGGGTTTTCTTGGAGGACAATGTAAGTAAATAGGGGGGCCATAGCTATAGAGGATAAGCTATTTCAAGGGTAAATGCTAGAAGTGAAGAGATAGGGGGAGATTTATCAAAACCTTTTGACATGAAAAGTTGCCTAGATGTCCATAGCAACCCATCAGATAGCTTCTTTCATTTTGCAAAGTCCTTCTCAAAAATATAAGAAGGGATCTGATTGATTGCTATGGGGAACTGGGCAACCTTTCCTCTGCACAGGTTTTGACAAATCTCCCTGATAGTCTTTAGGCAATTAGGTAGCTATAAGATTCTTTAGTTTATGTATAAGATTTCTTACCCACCCCTGTCTATTGTGAGCTTGTATAATGTTTCAGTGAGGGACTTGGGCCTATTAGTTTTGTTATAGTGGTGTGAATAGTTGGGCTTTTACCAGATGCATCACAAACCTCACTTGTGCACGATGTCTGGTTTTTAAGAGTAAATAAAGGCCAAACATTTTTACCCACTATCTTCTAAAAAATTTTAGGTCCCTCTGTCGTCTGTTTCTGTCATTATAAAATTGAATGCAATGTAGGATAGACCTTTTCCTTCCATGTCTATTTATTAAGAAGGGCCTTTATATAAGGGCATCCTCTGGGACACTCTACTGACAATTTAACCTTCATTGTTCTCTTAAGGTAGTTTAACTATATAGCCACCTTAGAAATGTATGCATGTAGGATGGTTTGAATTGGGAAATTAGGTAAAGGACAACAAATATATGAAAAGATGGCAGTATATGGCAACTTTACTTTTTTTTTTTTTTTTTAAAGCAAAAGAGGAGCATATAATTGTTTAAAAAGGATATTTTTGGAGATGGACAGGCAGGCTTGATGGGGAGGAGGTAGGCCTGTATTTTAAACTTAAAAACTTAAATGGGTTTTTGGGTTCAAAATGTGTAATTTTCTCATATGCTGCCATCTTTATAATTTTGAATTTTGAGGTTCAGGTCATCGGATTGTTTTGTGACATTAGAGCAGTATCAATGTTGGACTGTTTAGATAGGATATGTTGGAGGCTCAAATTGTGGGTTTTCTTAGAGGACAATGTAAGTAAATAGGGGGGCCATAGCTATAGAGGATAAGCTATTTCAAGGGTAAACCCTAGAAGTGAAGAAATAGGGGGAGATTTATCAAAACCTTTTGACAGGAAAAGTTGAATAAATGTCCATAGCAACCAATCAGATAGCTTCTTTCATTTTGCAAAGGCCTTGTCAAAAATATAAGAAGTGATCTGATTGGTTGCTATGGGGGAACTGGGCAACCTTTCCTCTGCACAGGTTTTGACAAATCTCCTTGATAGTCTTTAGGCAATTAGGTAACTGTAAGATTTTTTAGCACAAGCATTTAAGTTATTATTGTATTTGATAGTTCATGTATAAGATTTCTTACCCACCCCTGTCTATTGTGAGCTTGTGTAATGTTTCAGTGAGGGACTTGGGCCTATTAGTTTCGTTATAGTGGTGTGAATAGTTGGGCTTTTACCAGATGCATCACTAACCTCACTTGTGCACGGTGTCTGGTTTTTAAGAGTAAATAAAGGCCAAACATTTTTACCCACTATCTTCTAAAAAAGGTTAGGTCCCTCTGTCGTCTGTTTCTGTCATTATAAAATTGAATGCAATGTAGGATAGACCTTTTCCTTCCATGTCTATTTATTAAGAAGGGCCTTTATATAAGGGCATCCTCTGGGACACTCTACTGACAATTTAACCTCCATTGTTCTCTTAAGGTCGTTTAACTATATAGCCACATTAGAAATGTATGCATGTAGGATGGTTTGAATTGGGAAAATAGGTAAATGACAACAAATATATGAAAAGATGGCAGTATATGGCAATTTTACTGTTTGGTTTTTTTTAAAGCAAAAGAGGATCATATAATTGTTTAAAAAAGCTATTTTTGGAGATGGACAGGCAGGCTTGATGGGGAGGAGGTAGGCCTGTGTTTTGAACTTAAAAACTTAAATGGGTTTTTGGGTTCAAAATGTGTAATTTTCTCATATGCTGCCATCTTTATAATTTTGAATTTTGAGGTTCAGGTCATCGGATTGTTTTGTGACATTAGAGGAGTATCAATGTTGGACTGTTTAGATAGGATATATTGGAGGCTCAAATTGTGGGTTTTCTTAGAGGACAATGTAAGTAAATAGGGGGGCCATAGCTATAGAGGATAAGCTATTTCAAGGGTAAACCCTAGAAGTGAAGAGATAGGGGGATATTTATCAAAATCTTTTGACAGGAAAAGTTGCCTAGATGTCCATAGCAACCAATCAGATAGCTTCTTTCATTTTGCAAAGGCCTTGTCAAAAATATAAGAAGTGATCTGATTGGTTGCTATGGGGGAACTGGGCAACCTTTCCTCTGCACAGGTTTTGACAAATCTCCTTGATAGTCTTTAGGCAATTAGGTAGCTATAAGATTCTTTAGCACAAGCATTTAAGTTATTATTGTATTTGATAGTTCATGTGTAAGATTTCTTACCCACCCCTGTCTATTGTGAGCTTGTGTAATGTTTCAGCCAGGGACTTGGGCCTATTAGTTTTGTTATAGTGGTGTGAATAGTTGGGCTTTTACCAGATGCATCACAAACCTCACTTGTGCACGGTGTCTGGTTTTTAAGAGTAAATAAAGGCCAAACATTTTTACCCACTATCTTCTAAAAAAGGTTATGTCCCTCTGTCGTCTGTTTCTGTCATTATAAAATTGAATGCAATGTAGGATAGACCTTTTCCTTCCATGTCTATTTATTAAGAAGGGCCTTTATATAAGGGCATCCTCTGGGACACTCTACTGACAATTTAACCTCCATTGTTCTCTTAAGGTAGTTTAACTATATAGCCACATTAGAAATGTATGCATGTAGGATGATTTGAATTGGGAAATTAGGTAAAGGACAACAAATATATGAAAAGATGGCAGTATATGGCAACTTTACTTTTTTTTTTTTTTTTAAAGCAAAAGAGGAGCATATAATTGTTTAAAAAGGATATTTTTGGAGATGGACAGGCAGGCTTGATGGGGAGGAGGTAGGCCTGTATTTTGAACTTAAAAACTTAAATGGGTATTTGGGTTCAAAATGTGTAATTTTCTCATATGCTGCCATCTTTATAATTTTGAATTTTTTAGGTTTCAGGTCATCAGATTTTTTTGTGACTTTAGAGCAGTATCAATGCAGGACTGTTTAGAGACGGTATGTTGGAGGCTCAAATTGTGGGTTTTCTTAGAGGGCAATGTAAGAAAATAGGGGGGCCATAGCTATAAAGGATAAGCTATTTCATTGATAAGCGCTAGAAGTGAAGAGATAGGGGGAGATTTATCAAAACCTTTTGACAGGAAAAGTTGCCTAGATGTCCATAGCAACCAATCAGATAGCTTCTTTCATTTTGCAAAGGCCTTGTCAAAAATATAAGAAGGGATCTGATTGGTTGCTATGGGGAACTGGGCAACCTTTCCTCTGCACAGGTTTTGACAAATCTCCTTGATAGTCTTTAGGCAATTAGGTAGCTATAAGATTCTTTGGCACAAGCATTTAAGTTATTATTGTATTTGATAGTTCATGTATAAGATTTCTTACCCACCCCTGTCTATTGTGAGCTTGTGTAATGTTTCAATGAGGAACTTGGGCCTATTAGTTTTGTTATAGAGCTGTGAATAGTTGGGCTTTTACCAGATGCATCACAAACCTCACTTGTGCACGATGTCTGGTTTTTAAGAGTAAATAAAGGCCAAATATTTTTACCCACTATCTTCTAAAAAAGGTTAGGTCCCTCTATCGTCTTTTTCTGTCATTATAAAATTGAATGTAATGTAGGATAGACCTTTTCCTTCCATGTCTATTTATTAAGAAGGGCCTTTATATAAGGGCATCCTCTGGGACACTCTACTGACAATTTAACCTCCATTGTTCTCTTAAGGTAGTTTAACTATATAGCCACATTAGAAATGTATGCATGTAGGATGGTTTGAATTGGGAAATTAGGTAAAGGACAACAAATATATGAAAAGATGGCAGTATATGGCAACTTTACTTTTTTTTTTTTTTTTTAAAGCAAAAGAGGAGCATATAATTGTTTAAAAAGGATATTTTTGGAGATGGACAGGCAGGCTTGATGGGGAGGAGGTAGGCCTGTATTTTGAACTTAAAAACTTAAATGGGTTTTTGGGTTCAAAATGTGTAATTTTCTCATATGCTGCCATCTTTATAATTTTGAATTTTGAGGTTCAGGTCATCGGATTGTTTTGTGACATTAGAGCAGTATCAATGTTGGACTGTTTAGATAGGATATGTTGGAGGCTCAAATTGTGGGTTTTCTTAGAGGACAATGTAAGTAAATAGGGGGGCCATAGCTATAGAGGATAAGCTATTTCAAGGGTAAACCCTAGAAGTGAAGAAATAGGGGGAGATTTATCAAAACCTTTTGACATGAAAAGTTGAATAGATGTCCATAGCAACCAATCAGATAGCTTCTTTCATTTTGCAAAGGCCTTGTCAAAAATATAAGAAGTGATCTGATTGGTTGCTATGGGGGAACTGGGCAACCTTTCCTCTGCACAGGTTTTGACAAATCTCCTTGATAGTCTTTAGGCAATTAGGTAACTATAAGATTCTTTAGCACAAGCATTTAAGTTATTATTGTATTTGATAGTTCATGTATAAGATTTCTTACCCACCCCTGTCTATTGTGAGCTTGTGTAATGTTTCAGTGAGGGACTTGGGCCTATTAGTTTCGTTATAGTGGTGTGAATAGTTGGGCTTTTACCAGATGCATCACTAACCTCACTTGTGCACGGTGTCTGGTTTTTAAGAGTAAATAAAGGCCAAACATTTTTACCCACTATCTTCTAAAAAAGGTAAGGTCCCTCTGTCGTCTGTTTCTGTCATTATAAAATTGAATGCAATGTAGGATAGACCTTTTCCTTCCATGTCTATTTATTAAGAAGGGCCTTTATATAAGGGCATCCTCTGGGACACTCTACTGACAATTTAACCTCCATTGTTCTCTTAAGGTCGTTTAACTATATAGCCACATTAGAAATGTATGCATGTAGGATGGTTTGAATTGGGAAAATAGGTAAATGACAACAAATATATGAAAAGATGGCAGTATATGGCAATTTTACTGTTTGTTTTTTTTTAAAGCAAAAGAGGATCATATAATTGTTTAAAAAGGCTATTTTTGGAGATGGAGAGGCAGGCTTGATGGGGAGGAGGTAGGCCTGTATTTTAAACTTAAAAACTTAAATGGGTTTTTGGGTTCAAAATGTGTAATTTTCTCATATGCTGCCATCTTTATAATTTTGAATTTTGAGGTTCAGGTCATCGGATTGTTTTGTGACATTAGAGGAGTATCAATGTTGGACTGTTTAGATAGGATATATTGGAGGCTCAAATTGTGGGTTTTCTTAGAGGACAATGTAAGTAAATAGGGGGGCCATAGCTATAGAGGATAAGCTATTTCAAGGGTAAACCCTAGAAGTGAAGAGATAGGGGGATATTTATCAAAATCTTTTGACAGGAAAAGTTGCCTAGATGTCCATAGCAACCAATCAGATAGCTTCTTTCATTTTGCAAAGGCCTTGTCAAAAATATAAGAAGTGATCTGATTGGTTGCTATGGGGGAACTGGGCAACCTTTCCTCTGCACAGGTTTTGACAAATCTCCTTGATAGACTTTAGGAAATTAGGTAGCTATAAGATTCTTTAGCACAAGCATTTAAGTTATTATTGTATTTGATAGTTCATGTGTAAGATTTCTTACCCACCCCTGTCTATTGTGAGCTTGTGTAATGTTTCAGCCAGGGACTTGGGCCTATTAGTTTTGTTATAGTGGTGTGAATAGTTGGGCTTTTACCAGATGCATCACAAACCTCACTTGTGCACGGTGTCTGGTTTTTAAGAGTAAATAAAGGCCAAACATTTTTACCCACTATCTTCTAAAAAAGGTTATGTCCCTCTGTCGTCTGTTTCTGTCATTATAAAATTGAATGCAATGTAGGATAGACCTTTTCCTTCCATGTCTATTTATTAAGAAGGGCCTTTATATAAGGGCATCCTCTGGGACACTCTACTGACAATTTAACCTCCATTGTTCTCTTAAGGTAGTTTAACTATATAGCCACATTAGAAATGTATGCATGTAGGATGATTTGAATTGGGAAATTAGGTAAAGGACAACAAATATATGAAAAGATGGCAGTATATGGCAACTTTACTTTTTTTTTTTTTTAAAGCAAAAGAGGAGCATATAATTGTTTAAAAAGGATATTTTTGGAGATGGACAGGCAGGCTTGATGGGGAGGAGGTAGGCCTGTATTTTGAACTTAAAAACTTAAATGGGTATTTGGGTTCAAAATGTGTAATTTTCTCATATGCTGCCATCTTTATAATTTTGAATTTTTTAGGTTTCAGGTCATCAGATTTTTTTGTGACTTTAGAGCAGTATCAATGCAGGACTGTTTAGAGACGGTATGTTGGAGGCTCAAATTGTGGGTTTTCTTAGAGGGCAATGTAAGAAAATAGGGGGGCCATAGCTATAAAGGATAAGCTATTTCATTGATAAGCGCTAGAAGTGAAGAGATAGGGGGAGATTTATCAAAACCTTTTGACAGGAAAAGTTGCCTAGATGTCCATAGCAACCAATCAGATAGCTTCTTTCATTTTGCAAAGGCCTTGTCAAAAATATAAGAAGGGATCTGATTGGTTGCTATGGGGAACTGGGCAACCTTTCCTCTGCACAGGTTTTGACAAATCTCCTTGATAGTCTTTAGGCAATTAGGTAGCTATAAGATTCTTTGGCACAAGCATTTAAGTTAT
The DNA here is from genome assembly GCF_029499605.1 of Hyla sarda. Classification (NCBI taxonomy): domain Eukaryota; kingdom Metazoa; phylum Chordata; class Amphibia; order Anura; family Hylidae; genus Hyla; species Hyla sarda. The sequence continues at coordinate 491,838,257 of NC_079189.1, forward strand.
TATTGTATTTGATAGTTCATGTATAAGATTTCTTACCCACCCCTGTCTATTGTGAGCTTGTGTAATGTTTCAATGAGGAACTTGGGCCTATTAGTTTTGTTATAGAGCTGTGAATAGTTGGGCTTTTACCAGATGCATCACAAACCTCACTTGTGCACGATGTCTGGTTTTTAAGAGTAAATAAAGGCCAAATATTTTTACCCACTATCTTCTAAAAAAGGTTAGGTCCCTCTATCGTCTTTTTCTGTCATTATAAAATTGAATGTAATGTAGGATAGACCTTTTCCTTCCATGTCTATTTATTAAGAAGGGCCTTTATATAAGGGCATCCTCTGGGACACTCTACTGACAATTTAACCTCCATTGTTCTCTTAAGGTAGTTTAACTATATAGCCACATTAGAAATGTATGCATGTAGGATGGTTTGAATTGGGAAATTAGGTAAAGGACAACAAATATATGAAAAGATGGCAGTATATGGCAACTTTACTTTTTTTTTTTTAAAGCAAAAGAGGAGCATATAATTGTTTAAAAAGGATATTTTTGGAGATGGACAGGCAGGCTTGATGGGGAGGAGGTAGGCCTGTATTTTGAACTTAAAAACTTAAATGGGTTTTTGGGTTCAAAATGTGTAATTTTCTCATATGCTGCCATCTTTATAATTTTGAATTTTGAGGTTCAGGTCATCGGATTGTTTTGTGACATTAGAGCAGTATCAATGTTGGACTGTTTAGATAGGATATGTTGGAGGCTCAAATTGTGGGTTTTCTTAGAGGACAATGTAAGTAAATAGGGGGGCCATAGCTATAGAGGATAAGCTATTTCAAGGGTAAACCCTAGAAGTGAAGAAATAGGGGGAGATTTATCAAAACCTTTTGACATGAAAAGTTGAATAGATGTCCATAGCAACCAATCAGATAGCTTCTTTCATTTTGCAAAGGCCTTGTCAAAAATATAAGAAGTGATCTGATTGGTTGCTATGGGGGAACTGGGCAACCTTTCCTCTGCACAGGTTTTGACAAATCTCCTTGATAGTCTTTAGGCAATTAGGTAACTATAAGATTCTTTAGCACAAGCATTTAAGTTATTATTGTATTTGATAGTTCATGTATAAGATTTCTTACCCACCCCTGTCTATTGTGAGCTTGTGTAATGTTTCAGTGAGGGACTTGGGCCTATTAGTTTCGTTATAGTGGTGTGAATAGTTGGGCTTTTACCAGATGCATCACTAACCTCACTTGTGCACGGTGTCTGGTTTTTAAGAGTAAATAAAGGCCAAACATTTTTACCCACTATCTTCTAAAAAAGGTAAGGTCCCTCTGTCGTCTGTTTCTGTCATTATAAAATTGAATGCAATGTAGGATAGACCTTTTCCTTCCATGTCTATTTATTAAGAAGGGCCTTTATATAAGGGCATCCTCTGGGACACTCTACTGACAATTTAACCTCCATTGTTCTCTTAAGGTCGTTTAACTATATAGCCACATTAGAAATGTATGCATGTAGGATGGTTTGAATTGGGAAAATAGGTAAATGACAACAAATATATGAAAAGATGGCAGTATATGGCAATTTTACTGTTTGGTTTTTTTTAAAGCAAAAGAGGATCATATAATTGTTTAAAAAGGCTATTTTTGGAGATGGAGAGGCAGGCTTGATGGGGAGGAGGTAGGCCTGTATTTTAAACTTAAAAACTTAAATGGGTTTTTGGGTTCAAAATGTGTAATTTTCTCATATGCTGCCATCTTTATAATTTTGAATTTTGAGGTTCAGGTCATCGGATTGTTTTGTGACATTAGAGGAGTATCAATGTTGGACTGTTTAGATAGGATATATTGGAGGCTCAAATTGTGGGTTTTCTTAGAGGACAATGTAAGTAAATAGGGGGGCCATAGCTATAGAGGATAAGCTATTTCAAGGGTAAACCCTAGAAGTGAAGAGATAGGGGGATATTTATCAAAATCTTTTGACAGGAAAAGTTGCCTAGATGTCCATAGCAACCAATCAGATAGCTTCTTTCATTTTGCAAAGGCCTTGTCAAAAATATAAGAAGTGATCTGATTGGTTGCTATGGGGGAACTGGGCAACCTTTCCTCTGCACAGGTTTTGACAAATCTCCTTGATAGACTTTAGGAAATTAGGTAGCTATAAGATTCTTTAGCACAAGCATTTAAGTTATTATTGTATTTGATAGTTCATGTGTAAGATTTCTTACCCACCCCTGTCTATTGTGAGCTTGTGTAATGTTTCAGCCAGGGACTTGGGCCTATTAGTTTTGTTATAGTGGTGTGAATAGTTGGGCTTTTACCAGATGCATCACAAACCTCACTTGTGCACGGTGTCTGGTTTTTAAGAGTAAATAAAGGCCAAACATTTTTACCCACTATCTTCTAAAAAAGGTTATGTCCCTCTGTCGTCTGTTTCTGTCATTATAAAATTGAATGCAATGTAGGATAGACCTTTTCCTTCCATGTCTATTTATTAAGAAGGGCCTTTATATAAGGGCATCCTCTGGGACACTCTACTGACAATTTAACCTCCATTGTTCTCTTAAGGTAGTTTAACTATATAGCCACATTAGAAATGTATGCATGTAGGATGATTTGAATTGGGAAATTAGGTAAAGGACAACAAATATATGAAAAGATGGCAGTATATGGCAACTTTACTTTTTTTTTTTTTTTTAAAGCAAAAGAGGAGCATATAATTGTTTAAAAAGGATATTTTTGGAGATGGACAGGCAGGCTTGATGGGGAGGAGGTAGGCCTGTATTTTGAACTTAAAAACTTAAATGGGTATTTGGGTTCAAAATGTGTAATTTTCTCATATGCTGCCATCTTTATAATTTTGAATTTTTTAGGTTTCAGGTCATCAGATTTTTTTGTGACTTTAGAGCAGTATCAATGCAGGACTGTTTAGAGACGGTATGTTGGAGGCTCAAATTGTGGGTTTTCTTAGAGGGCAATGTAAGTAAATAGGGGGGCCATAGCTATAAAGGATAAGCTATTTCATTGATAAGCGCTAGAAGTGAAGAGATAGGGGGAGATTTATCAAAACCTTTTGACAGGAAAAGTTGCCTAGATGTCCATAGCAACCAATCAGATAGCTTCTTTCATTTTGCAAAGGCCTTGTCAAAAATATAAGAAGGGATCTGATTGGTTGCTATGGGGAACTGGGCAACCTTTCCTCTGCACAGGTTTTGACAAATCTCCTTGATAGTCTTTAGGCAATTAGGTAGCTATAAGATTCTTTGGCACAAGCATTTAAGTTATTATTGTATTTGATAGTTCATGTATAAGATTTCTTACCCACCCCTGTCTATTGTGAGCTTGTGTAATGTTTCAATGAGGAACTTGGGCCTATTAGTTTTGTTATAGAGCTGTGAATAGTTGGGCTTTAACCAGATGCATCACAAACCTCACTTGTGCACGATGTCTGGTTTTTAAGAGTAAATAAAGGCCAAATATTTTTACCCACTATCTTCTAAAAAAGGTTAGGTCCCTCTATCGTCTTTTTCTGTCATTATAAAATTGAATGTAATGTAGGATAGACCTTTTCCTTCCATGTCTATTTATTAAGAAGGGCCTTTATATAAGGGCATCCTCTGGGACACTCTACTGACAATTTAACCTCCATTGTTCTCTTAAGGTAGTTTAACTATATAGCCACATTAGAAATGTATGCATGTAGGATGGTTTGAATTGGGAAATTAGGTAAAGGACAACAAATATATGAAAAGATGGCAGTATATGGCAACTTTACTTTTTTTTTTTTAAAGCAAAAGAGGAGCATATAATTGTTTAAAAAGGATATTTTTGGAGATGGACAGGCAGGCTTGATGGGGAGGAGGTAGGCCTGTATTTTGAACTTAAAAACTTAAATGGGTTTTTGGGTTCAAAATGTGTAATTTTCTCATATGCTGCCATCTTTATAATTTTGAATTTTGAGGTTCAGGTCATCGGATTGTTTTGTGACATTAGAGCAGTATCAATGTTGGACTGTTTAGATAGGATATGTTGGAGGCTCAAATTGTGGGTTTTCTTAGAGGACAATGTAAGTAAATAGGGGGGCCATAGCTATAGAGGATAAGCTATTTCAAGGGTAAACCCTAGAAGTGAAGAAATAGGGGGAGATTTATCAAAACCTTTTGACATGAAAAGTTGAATAGATGTCCATAGCAACCAATCAGATAGCTTCTTTCATTTTGCAAAGGCCTTGTCAAAAATATAAGAAGTGATCTGATTGGTTGCTATGGGGGAACTGGGCAACCTTTCCTCTGCACAGGTTTTGACAAATCTCCTTGATAGTCTTTAGGCAATTAGGTAACTATAAGATTCTTTAGCACAAGCATTTAAGTTATTATTGTATTTGATAGTTCATGTATAAGATTTCTTACCCACCCCTGTCTATTGTGAGCTTGTGTAATGTTTCAGTGAGGGACTTGGGCCTATTAGTTTCGTTATAGTGGTGTGAATAGTTGGGCTTTTACCAGATGCATCACTAACCTCACTTGTGCACGGTGTCTGGTTTTTAAGAGTAAATAAAGGCCAAACATTTTTACCCACTATCTTCTAAAAAAGGTAAGGTCCCTCTGTCGTCTGTTTCTGTCATTATAAAATTGAATGCAATGTAGGATAGACCTTTTCCTTCCATGTCTATTTATTAAGAAGGGCCTTTATATAAGGGCATCCTCTGGGACACTCTACTGACAATTTAACCTCCATTGTTCTCTTAAGGTCGTTTAACTATATAGCCACATTAGAAATGTATGCATGTAGGATGGTTTGAATTGGGAAAATAGGTAAATGACAACAAATATATGAAAAGATGGCAGTATATGGCAATTTTACTGTTTGGTTTTTTTTAAAGCAAAAGAGGATCATATAATTGTTTAAAAAGGCTATTTTTGGAGATGGACAGGCAGGCTTGATGGGGAGGAGGTAGGCCTGTATTTTGAACTTAAAAACTTAAATGGGTTTTTGGGTTCAAAATGTGTAATTTTCTCATATGCTGCCATCTTTATAATTTTGAATTTTGAGGTTCAGGTCATCGGATTGTTTTGTGACATTAGAGGAGTATCAATGTTGGACTGTTTAGATAGGATATATTGGAGGCTCAAATTGTGGGTTTTCTTAGAGGACAATGTAAGTAAATAGGGGGGCCATAGCTATAGAGGATAAGCTATTTCAAGGGTAAACCCTAGAAGTGAAGAAATAGGGGGATATTTATCAAAATCTTTTGACAGGAAAAGTTGCCTAGATGTCCATAGCAACCAATCAGATAGCTTCTTTCATTTTGCAAAGGCCTTGTCAAAAATATAAGAAGTGATCTGATTGGTTGCTATGGGGGAACTGGGCAACCTTTCCTCTGCACAGGTTTTGACAAATCTCCTTGATAGTCTTTAGGCAATTAGGTAACTATAAGATTCTTTAGCACAAGCATTTAAGTTATTATTGTATTTGATAGTTCATGTATAAGATTTCTTACCCACCCCTGTCTATTGTGAGCTTGTGTAATGTTTCAGTGAGGGACTTGGGCCTATTAATTTCGTTATAGTGGTGTGAATAGTTGGGCTTTTACCAGATGCATCACTAACCTCACTTGTGCACGGTGTCTGGTTTTTAAGAGTAAATAAAGGCCAAACATTTTTACCCACTATCTTCTAAAAAAGGTAAGGTCCCTCTGTCGTCTGTTTCTGTCATTATCAAATTGAATGCAATGTAGGATAGACCTTTTCCTTCCATGTCTATTTATTAAGAAGGGCCTTTATATAAGGGCATCCTCTGGGACACTCTACTGACAATTTAACCTCCATTGTTCTCTTAAGGTAGTTTAACTATATAGCCACATTAGAAATGTATGCATGTAGGATGGTTTGAATTGGGAAAATAGGTAAATGACAACAAATATATGAAAAGATGGCAGTAAATGGCAATTTTACTGTTTGGTTTTTTTTAAAGCAAAAGAGGATCATATAATTGTTTAAAAAGGCTATTTTTGGAGATGGACAGGCAGGCTTGATGGGGAGGAGGTAGGCCTGTGTTTTGAACTTAAAAACTTAAATGGGTTTTTGGGTTCAAAATGTGTAATTTTCTCATATGCTGCCATCTTTATAATTTTGAATTTTGAGGTTCAGGTCATCGGATTGTTTTGTGACATTAGAGGAGTATCAATGTTGGACTGTTTAGATAGGATATATTGGAGGCTCAAATTGTGGGTTTTCTTAGAGGACAATGTAAGTAAATAGGGGGGCCATAGCTAATGAGGATTAGCTATTTCAAGGGTAAACCCTAGAAGTGAAGAAATAGGGGGATATTTATCAAAATCTTTTGACAGGAAAAGTTGCCTAGATGTCCATAGCAACCAATCAGATAGCTTTTTGCATTTTGTAAAGGCCTTGTCAAAAATATAAGACGTGATCTGATTGGTTGCTATGGGGGAACTGGGCAACCTTTCCTCTGCACAGGTTTTGACAAATCTCCTTGATAGTCTTTAGGCAATTAGGTAGCTATAAGATTCTTTAGCACAAGCATTTAAGTTATTATTGTATTTGATAGTTCATGTATAAGATTTCTTACCCACCCCTGTCTATTGTGAGCTTGTGTAATGTTTCAGTGAGGGACTTGGGCCTATTAGTTTTGTTATAGTGGTGTGAATAGTTGGGCTTTTACCAGATGCATCACTAACCTCACTTGTGCACGGTGTCTGGTTTTTAAGAGTAAATAAAGGCCAAACATTTTTACCCACTATCTTCTAAAAAAGGTTAGGTCCCTCTGTCGTCTGTTTCTGTCATTATAAAATTGAATGCAATGTAGGATAGACCTTTTCCTTCCATGTCTATTTATTAAGAAGGGCCTTTATATAAGGGCATCCTCTGGGACACTCTACTGACAATTTAACCTCCATTGTTCTCTTAAGGTAGTTTAACTATATAGCCACATTAGAAATGTATGCATGTAGGATGATTTGAATTGGGAAATTAGGTAAAGGACAACAAATATATGAAAAGATGGCAGTATATGGCAACTTTACTTTTTTTTTTTTTTTTTTTTATAAAGCAAAAGAGGAGCATATAATTGTTTAAAAAGGATATTTTTTGAGATGGACAGGCAGGCTTGATGGGGAGGAGGTAGGCCTGTATTTTGAACTTAAAAACTTAAATGGGTTTTTGGGTTCAAAATGTGTAATTTTCTCATATGCTGCCATCTTTATAATTTTGAATTTTGAGGTTCAGGTCATCGGATTGTTTTGTGACATTAGAGCAGTATCAATGTTGGACTGTTTAGATAGGATATGTTGGAGGCTCAAATTGTGGGTTTTCTTAGAGGACAATGTAAGTAAATAGGGGGGCCATAGCAATAGAGGATAAGCTATTTCAAGGGTAAACCCTAGAAGTGAAGAAATAGGGGGAGATTTATCAAAACCTTTTGACAGGAAAAGTTGCCTAGATGTCCATAGCAACCAATCAGATAGCTTCTTTCATTTTGCAAAGGCCTTGTCAAAAATATAAGAAGTGATCTGATTGGTTGCTATGGGGGAACTGGGCAACCTTTCTTCTGCACAGGTTTTGACAAATCTCCTTGATAGTCTTTAGGCAATTAGGTAACTATAAGATTCTTTAGCACAAGCATTTAAGTTATTATTGTATTTGATAGTTCATGTATAAGATTTCTTACCCACCCCTGTCTATTGTGAGCTTGTGTAATGTTTCAGTGAGGGACTTGGGCCTATTAGTTTCGTTATAGTGGTGTGAATAGTTGGGCTTTTACCAGATGCATCACTAACCTCACTTGTGCACGGTGTCTGGTTTTTAAGAGTAAATAAAGGCCAAACATTTTTACCCAATATCTTCTAAAAAAGGTTAGGTCCCTCTGTCGTCTGTTTCTGTCATTATAAAATTGAATGCAATGTAGGATAGACCTTTTCCTTCCATGTCTATTTATTAAGAAGGGCCTTTATATAAGGGCATCCTCTGGGACACTCTACTGACAATTTAACCTCCATTGTTCTCTTAAGGTAGTTTAACTATATAGCCACATTAGAAATGTATGCATGTAGGATGGTTTGAATTGGGAAAATAGGTAAATGACAACAAATCTATGAAAAGATGGCAGTATATGGCAATTTTACTGTTTGTTTTTTTTAAAGCAAAAGAGGATCAAATAATTGTTTAAAAAGGCTATTTTTGGAGATGGACAGGCAGGCTTGATGGGGAGGAGGTAGGCCTGTGTTTTGAACTTAAAAACTTAAATGGGTTTTTGGGTTCAAAATGTGTAATTTTCTCATATGCTGCCATCTTTATAATTTTGAATTTTGAGGTTCAGGTCATCGGATTGTTTTGTCACATTAGAGGAGTATCAATGTTGGACTGTTTAGATAGGATATATTGGAGGCTCAAATTGTTGGTTTTCTTAGAGGACAATGTAAGTAAATAGGGGGGCCATAGCTATAGAGGATAAGCTATTTCAAGGGTAAACGCTAGAAGTGAAGAGATAGGGGGAGTTTTATCAAAACCTTTTGACAGGAAAAGTTGCCTAGATGTCCATAGCAACCCATCAGATAGCTTCTTTCATTTTGCAAAGGCCTTGTTAAAAATATAAGACGGGATCTGATTGGTTGCTATGGGGAACTGGGCAACCTTTCCTCTGCACAGGTTTTGACAAATCTCCTTGATAGTTTTTAGGCAATTAGGTAGCTATAAGATTCTTTAGCACAAGCATTTAAGTTATTATTGTATTTGATAGTTATTGTATAAGATTTCTTACCCACCCCTGTCTATTGTGAGATTGTGTAATGTTTCAGCGAGGGACTTGGGCCTATTAGTTTTGTTCTAGTGGTGTGAATAGTTGGGCTTTTACCAGATGCATCAATAACCTCACTTGTGCACGGTGTCTGGTTTTTAAGAGTAAATAAAGGCCAAACATTTTTACCCACTATCTTCTAAAAAAGGTTATGTCCCTCTGTCGTCTGTTTCTGTCATTATAAAATTGAATGCAATGTAGGATAGACCTTTTCCTTCCATGTCTATTTATTAAGAAGGGCATTTATATAAGGGAAACCTCTGGGACACTCTACTGACAATTTAACCTCCATTGTTCTCTTAAGGTAGTTTAACTATATAGCCACATTAGAAATGTATGCATGTAGGATGATTTGAATTGGGAAATTAGGTAAAGGACAACAAATATATGAAAAGATGGCAGTATATGGCAACTTTACTTTTTTTTTTTTTAAAGCAAAAGAGGAGCATATAATTGTTTAAAAAGGATATTTTTGGAGATGGACAGGCAGGCTTGATGGGGAGGAGGTAGGCCTGTATTTTGAACTTAAAAACTTAAATGGGTATTTGGGTTCAAAATGTGTAATTTTCTCATATGCTGCCATCTTTATAATTTTGAATTTTGAGGTTTCAGGTCATCAGATTTTTTTGTGACTTTAGAGCAGTATCAATGCAGGACTGTTTAGAGACGGTATGTTGGAGGCTCAAATTGTGGGTTTTCTTAGAGGGCAATGTAAGTAAATAGGGGGGCCATAGCTATAAAGGATAAGCTATTTCATTGATAAACGCTAGAAGTGAAGAGATAGGGGGAGATTTATCAAAACCTTTTGACAGGAAAAGTTGCCTAGATGTCCATAGCAACCAATCAGATAGCTTCTTTCATTTTGCAAAGGCCTTGTCAAAAATATAAGAAGGGATCTGATTGGTTGCTATGGGGAACTGGGCAACCTTTCCTCTGCACAGGTTTTGACAAATCTCCTTGATAGTCTTTAGGCAATTAGGTAGCTATAAGATTCTTTGGCACAAGCATTTAAGTTATTATTGTATTTGATAGTTCATGTATAAGATTTCTTACCCACCCCTGTCTATTGTGAGCTTGTGTAATGTTTCAATGAGGAACTTGGGCCTATTAGTTTTGTTATAGAGCTGTGAATAGTTGGGCTTTAACCAGATGCATCACAAACCTCACTTGTGCACAATGTCTGGTTTTTAAGAGTAAATAAAGGCCAAATATTTTTACCCACTATCTTCTAAAAAAGGTTAGGTCCCTCTATCGTCTTTTTCTGTCATTATAAAATTGAATGTAATGTAGGATAGACCTTTTCCTTCCATGTCTATTTATTAAGAAGGGCCTTTATATAAGGGCATCCTCTGGGACACTCTACTGACAATTTAACCTCCATTGTTCTCTTAAGGTAGTTTAACTATATAGCCACATTAGAAATGTATGCATGTAGGATGGTTTGAATTGGGAAATTAGGTAAAGGACAACAAATATATGAAAAGATGGCAGTATATGGCAACTTTACTTTTTTTTTTTTTTTTTTTTAAAGCAAAAGAGGAGCATATAATTGTTTAAAAAGGATATTTTTGGAGATGGACAGGCAGGCTTGATGGGGAGGAGGTAGGCCTGTATTTTGAACTTAAAAACTTAAATGGGTTTTTGGGTTCAAAATGTGTAATTTTCTCATATGCTGCCATCTTTATAATTTTGAATTTTGAGGTTCAGGTCATCGGATTGTTTTGTGACATTAGAGCAGTATCAATGTTGGACTGTTTAGATAGGATATGTTGGAGGCTCAAATTGTGGGTTTTCTTAGAGGACAATGTAAGTAAATAGGGGGCCCATAGCTATAGAGGATAAGCTATTTCAAGGGTAAACCCTAGAAGTGAAGAAATAGGGGGAGATTTATGGCTTGATGGGGAGGAGGTAGGCCTGTGTTTTGAACTTAAAAACTTAAATGGGTTTTTGGGTTCAAATAGGGGGGCCATAGCTATAGAGGATAAGCTATTTCAAGGGTAAATGCTAGAAGTGAAGAGATAGGGGGAGATTTATCAAAACCTTTTGACAGGAAAAGTTGCCTAAATGTCCATAGCAACCCATCAGATAGCTTCTTTCATTTTGCAAAGTCCTTGTCAAAAATATAAGAAGGGATCTGATTGATTGCTATGGGGAACTGGGCAGCCTTTCCTCTGCACAGGTTTTGACAAATCTCCCTGATAGTCTTTAGGCAATTAGGTAGCTATAAGATTCTTTAGTTCATGTATAAGATTTCTTACCCACCCCTGTCTATTGTGAGCTTGTGTAATGTTTCAGTGAGGGACTTGGGCCTATTAGTTTTGTTATAGGGGTGTGAAAAGTTGGGCTTTTACCAGATGCATCACAAACCTCACTTGTGCACGATGTCTGGTTTTTAAGAGTAAATAAAGGCCAAACATTTTTACCCACTATCTTCTAAAAATTTTTAGGTCCCTCTGTCGTCTGTTTCTGTCATTATAAAATTGAATGCAATGTAGGATAGACCTTTTCCTTCCATGTCTATTTATTAAGAAGGGCCTTTATATAAGGGCATCCTCTGGGACACTCTACTGACAATTTAACCTCCATTGTTCTCTTAAGGTAGTTTAACTATATAGCCACATTAGAAATGTATGCATGTAGGATGATTTGAATTGTAAAATTAGGTAAAGGACAACAAATATATGAAAAGATGGCAGTATATGGCAACTTTACTTTTTTTTTTTTTTAAAGCAAAAGAGGAGCATATAATTGTTTAAAAAGGATATTTTTGGAGATGGACAGGCAGGCTTGATGGGGAGGAGGTAGGCCTGTGTTTTGAACTTAAAAACTTAAATGGGTTTTTGGGTTCGAAATGTGTAATTTTCTCATATGCTGCCATCTTTATAATTTTGAATTTTGAGGTTCAGGTCATCGGATTGTTTTGTGACATTAGAGGAGTATCAATGTTGGACTGTTTAGATAGGATATATTGGAGGCTCAAATTGTGGGTTTTCTTAGAGGACAATGTAAGTAAATAGGGGGGCCATAGCTATAGAGGATTAGCTATTTCAAGGGTAAACCCTAGAAGTGAAGAGATAGGGGGATATTTATCAAAATCTTTTGACAGGAAAAGTTGCCTAGATGTCCATAGCAACCAATCAGATAGCTTCTTTCATTTTGCAAAGGTCTTGTCAAAAATATAAGAAGTGATCTGATTGGTTGCTATGGGGGATCTGGGCAACCTTTCCTCTGCACAGGTTTTGACAAATCTCCTTGATAGTCTTTAAGCAATTAGGTAGCTAAAAGATTCTTTAGCACAAGCATTTAAGTTATTATTGTATTTGATAGTTCATGTATAAGATTTCTTACCCACCCCTGTCTATTGTGAGCTTGTGTAATGTTTCAGCGAGGGACTTGGGCCTATTAGTTTTGTTATAGTGGTGTGAATAGTTGGGCTTTTACCAGATGCATCACAAACCTCACTTGTGCACGGTGTCTGGTTTTTAAGAGTAAATAAAGGTCAAACATTTTTACCCACTATCTTCTATAAAAGGTTATGTCCCTCTGTTGTCTGTTTCTGTCATTATAAAATTGAATGCAATGTAGGATAGACCTTTTCCTTCCATGTCTATTTATTAAGAAGGGCCTTTATATAAGGGCATCCTCTGGGACACTCTACTGACAATTTAACCTCCATTGTTCTCTTAAGGTAGTTTAACTATATAGACACATTAGAAATGTATGCATGTAGGATGATTTGAATTGGGAAATTAGGTAAAGGACAACAAATATATGAAAAGATGGCAGTATATGGCAACTTTACTCTTTTTTTTTTAAAGCAAAAGAGGAGCATATAATTGTTTAAAAAGGATATTTTTGGAGATGGACAGGCAGGCTTGATGGGGAGGAGGTAGGCCTGTATTTTGAACTTAAAAACTTAAATGGGTTTTTGGGTTCAAAATGTGTAATTTTCTCATATGCTGCCATCTTTATAATTTTGAATTTTGAGGTTTCAGGTCATCAGATTTTTTTGTGACTTTAGAGCAGTATCAATGTTGGACTGTTTAGAGACGGTATGTTGGAGGCTCAAATTGTGGGTTTTCTTAGAGGACAATGTAAGTAAATAGGGGGGCCATAGCAATAAAGGATAAGCTATTTCATTAATAAACGCTAGAAGTGAAGAGATAGGGGGAGATTTATCAAAACCTTTTGACAGGAAAAGTTGCCTAGATGTCCATAGCAACCAATCAGATAGCTTCTTTCATTTTGCAAAGGCCTTGTCAAAAATATAAGAAGGGATCTGATTGGTTGCTATGGGGAACTGGGCAACCTTTCCTCTGCACAGGTTTTGACAAATCTCCTTGATAGTCTTTAGGCAATTAGGTAGCTATAAGATTCTTTGGCACAAGCATTTAAGTTATTATTGTATTTGATAGTTCATGTATAAGATTTCTTACCCACCCCTGTCTATTGTGAGCTTGTGTAATGTTTCAATGAGGAACTTGGGCCTATTAGTTTTGTTATAGAGCTGTGAATAGTTGGGCTTTAACCAGATGCATCACAAACCTCACTTGTGCACGATGTCTGGTTTTTAAGAGTAAATAAAGGCCAAATATTTTTACTCACTATCTTCTAAAAAAGGTTAGGTCCCTCTATCGTCTTTTTCTGTCATTATAAAATTGAATGTAATGTAGGATAGACCTTTTCCTTCCATGTCTATTTATTAAGAAGGGCCTTTATATAAGGGCATCCTCTGGGACACTCTACTGACAATTTAACCTCCATTGTTCTCTTAAGGTAGTTTAACTATATAGCCACATTAGAAATGTATGCATGTAGGATGGTTTGAATTGGGAAATTAGGTAAAGGACAACAAATATATGAAAAGATGGCAGTATATGGCAACTTTACTTTTTTTTTTTTTTTTTTTAAAGCAAAAGAGGAGCATATAATTGTTTAAAAAGGATATTTTTGGAGATGGACAGGCAGGCTTGATGGGGAGGAGGTAGGCCTGTGTTTTGAACTTAAAAACTTAAATGGGTTTTTGGGTTCAAAATGTGTAATTTTCTCATATGCTGCCATCTTTATAATTTTGAATTTTGAGGTTCAGGTCATCGGATTGTTTTGTGACATTAGAGGAGTATCAATGTTGGACTGTTTAGATAGGATATATTGGAGGCTCAAATTGTGGGTTTTCTTAGAGGACAATGTAAGTAAATAGGGGGGCCATAGCTATAGAGGATTAGCTATTTCAAGGGTAAACCCTAGAAGTGAAGAGATAGGGGGATATTTATCAAAATCTTTTGACAGGAAAAGTTGCCTAGATGTCCATAGCAACCAATCAGATAGCTTCTTTCATTTTGCAAAGGCCTTGTCAAAAATATAAGAAGTGATCTGATTGGTTGCTATGGGGAAACTGGGCAACCTTTCCTCTGCACAGGTTTTGACAAATCTCCTTGATAGTCTTTAGGCAATTAGGTAGCTATAAGATTCTTTAGCACAAGCATTTAAGTTATTATTGTATTTGATAGTTCATGTATAAGATTTCTTACCAACCCCTGTCTATTGTGAGCTTGTGTAATGTTTCAGCGAGGGACTTGGGCCTATTAGTTTTGTTATAGTGGTGTGAATAGTTGGGCTTTTACCAGATGCATCACAAACCTCACTTGTGCACGGTGTCTGGTTTTTAAGAGTAAATAAAGGCCAAACATTTTTACCCACTATCTTCTAAAAAGGTAAGGTCCCTCTGTCGTCTGTTTCTGTCATTATAAAATTGAATGCAATGTAGGATAGACCTTTTCCTTCCATGTCTATTTATTAAGAAGGGCCTTTATATAAGGGCATCCTCTGGGACACTCTACTGACAATTTAACCTCCATTGTTCTCTTAAGGTAGTTTAACTATATAGCCACATTAGAAATGTATGCATGTAGGATGGTTTGAATTGGGAAAATAGGTAAATGACAACAAATCTATGAAAAGATGGCAGTATATGGCAATTTTACTGTTTGTTTTTTTTAAAGCAAAAGAGGATCAAATAATTGTTTAAAAAGGCTATTTTTGGAGATGGACAGGCAGGCTTGATGGGGAGGAGGTAGGCCTGTGTTTTGAACTTAAAAACTTAAATGGGTTTTTGGGTTCAAAATGTGTAATTTTCTCATATGCTGCCATCTTTATAATTTTGAATTTTGAGGTTCAGGTCATCGGATTGTTTTGTCACATTAGAGGAGTATCAATGTTGGACTGTTTAGATAGGATATATTGGAGGCTCAAATTGTTGGTTTTCTTAGAGGACAATGTAAGTAAATAGGGGGGCCATAGCTATAGAGGATAAGCTATTTCAAGGGTAAACGCTAGAAGTGAAGAGATAGGGGGAGTTTTATCAAAACCTTTTGACAGGAAAAGTTGCCTAGATGTCCATAGCAACCCATCAGATAGCTTCTTTCATTTTGCAAAGGCCTTGTTAAAAATATAAGACGGGATCTGATTGGTTGCTATGGGGAACTGGGCAACCTTTCCTCTGCACAGGTTTTGACAAATCTCCTTGATAGTTTTTAGGCAATTAGGTAGCTATAAGATTCTTTAGCACAAGCAT
Organism: Hyla sarda; assembly: GCF_029499605.1. Lineage (NCBI taxonomy): Eukaryota > Metazoa > Chordata > Amphibia > Anura > Hylidae > Hyla > Hyla sarda. The sequence continues at coordinate 491,853,632 of NC_079189.1, forward strand.
TTAAGTTATTATTGTATTTGATAGTTATTGTATAAGATTTCTTACCCACCCCTGTCTATTGTGAGATTGTGTAATGTTTCAGCGAGGGACTTGGGCCTATTAGTTTTGTTCTAGTGGTGTGAATAGTTGGGCTTTTACCAGATGCATCAATAACCTCACTTGTGCACGGTGTCTGGTTTTTAAGAGTAAATAAAGGCCAAACATTTTTACCCACTATCTTCTAAAAAAGGTTATGTCCCTCTGTCGTCTGTTTCTGTCATTATAAAATTGAATGCAATGTAGGATAGACCTTTTCCTTCCATGTCTATTTATTAAGAAGGGCATTTATATAAGGGAAACCTCTGGGACACTCTACTGACAATTTAACCTCCATTGTTCTCTTAAGGTAGTTTAACTATATAGCCACATTAGAAATGTATGCATGTAGGATGATTTGAATTGGGAAATTAGGTAAAGGACAACAAATATATGAAAAGATGGCAGTATATGGCAACTTTACTTTTTTTTTTTTTAAAGCAAAAGAGGAGCATATAATTGTTTAAAAAGGATATTTTTGGAGATGGACAGGCAGGCTTGATGGGGAGGAGGTAGGCCTGTATTTTGAACTTAAAAACTTAAATGGGTATTTGGGTTCAAAATGTGTAATTTTCTCATATGCTGCCATCTTTATAATTTTGAATTTTGAGGTTTCAGGTCATCAGATTTTTTTGTGACTTTAGAGCAGTATCAATGCAGGACTGTTTAGAGACGGTATGTTGGAGGCTCAAATTGTGGGTTTTCTTAGAGGGCAATGTAAGTAAATAGGGGGGCCATAGCTATAAAGGATAAGCTATTTCATTGATAAACGCTAGAAGTGAAGAGATAGGGGGAGATTTATCAAAACCTTTTGACAGGAAAAGTTGCCTAGATGTCCATAGCAACCAATCAGATAGCTTCTTTCATTTTGCAAAGGCCTTGTCAAAAATATAAGAAGGGATCTGATTGGTTGCTATGGGGAACTGGGCAACCTTTCCTCTGCACAGGTTTTGACAAATCTCCTTGATAGTCTTTAGGCAATTAGGTAGCTATAAGATTCTTTGGCACAAGCATTTAAGTTATTATTGTATTTGATAGTTCATGTATAAGATTTCTTACCCACCCCTGTCTATTGTGAGCTTGTGTAATGTTTCAATGAGGAACTTGGGCCTATTAGTTTTGTTATAGAGCTGTGAATAGTTGGGCTTTAACCAGATGCATCACAAACCTCACTTGTGCACAATGTCTGGTTTTTAAGAGTAAATAAAGGCCAAATATTTTTACCCACTATCTTCTAAAAAAGGTTAGGTCCCTCTATCGTCTTTTTCTGTCATTATAAAATTGAATGTAATGTAGGATAGACCTTTTCCTTCCATGTCTATTTATTAAGAAGGGCCTTTATATAAGGGCATCCTCTGGGACACTCTACTGACAATTTAACCTCCATTGTTCTCTTAAGGTAGTTTAACTATATAGCCACATTAGAAATGTATGCATGTAGGATGGTTTGAATTGGGAAATTAGGTAAAGGACAACAAATATATGAAAAGATGGCAGTATATGGCAACTTTACTTTTTTTTTTTTTTTTTTTTAAAGCAAAAGAGGAGCATATAATTGTTTAAAAAGGATATTTTTGGAGATGGACAGGCAGGCTTGATGGGGAGGAGGTAGGCCTGTATTTTGAACTTAAAAACTTAAATGGGTTTTTGGGTTCAAAATGTGTAATTTTCTCATATGCTGCCATCTTTATAATTTTGAATTTTGAGGTTCAGGTCATCGGATTGTTTTGTGACATTAGAGCAGTATCAATGTTGGACTGTTTAGATAGGATATGTTGGAGGCTCAAATTGTGGGTTTTCTTAGAGGACAATGTAAGTAAATAGGGGGGCCATAGCTATAGAGGATAAGCTATTTCAAGGGTAAACCCTAGAAGTGAAGAAATAGGGGGAGATTTATGGCTTGATGGGGAGGAGGTAGGCCTGTGTTTTGAACTTAAAAACTTAAATGGGTTTTTGGGTTCAAATAGGGGGGCCATAGCTATAGAGGATAAGCTATTTCAAGGGTAAATGCTAGAAGTGAAGAGATAGGGGGAGATTTATCAAAACCTTTTGACAGGAAAAGTTGCCTAAATGTCCATAGCAACCCATCAGATAGCTTCTTTCATTTTGCAAAGTCCTTGTCAAAAATATAAGAAGGGATCTGATTGATTGCTATGGGGAACTGGGCAGCCTTTCCTCTGCACAGGTTTTGACAAATCTCCCTGATAGTCTTTAGGCAATTAGGTAGCTATAAGATTCTTTAGTTCATGTATAAGATTTCTTACCCACCCCTGTCTATTGTGAGCTTGTGTAATGTTTCAGTGAGGGACTTGGGCCTATTAGTTTTGTTATAGGGGTGTGAAAAGTTGGGCTTTTACCAGATGCATCACAAACCTCACTTGTGCACGATGTCTGGTTTTTAAGAGTAAATAAAGGCCAAACATTTTTACCCACTATCTTCTAAAAATTTTTAGGTCCCTCTGTCGTCTGTTTCTGTCATTATAAAATTGAATGCAATGTAGGATAGACCTTTTCCTTCCATGTCTATTTATTAAGAAGGGCCTTTATATAAGGGCATCCTCTGGGACACTCTACTGACAATTTAACCTCCATTGTTCTCTTAAGGTAGTTTAACTATATAGCCACATTAGAAATGTATGCATGTAGGATGATTTGAATTGTAAAATTAGGTAAAGGACAACAAATATATGAAAAGATGGCAGTATATGGCAACTTTACTTTTTTTTTTTTTTAAAGCAAAAGAGGAGCATATAATTGTTTAAAAAGGATATTTTTGGAGATGGACAGGCAGGCTTGATGGGGAGGAGGTAGGCCTGTGTTTTGAACTTAAAAACTTAAATGGGTTTTTGGGTTCGAAATGTGTAATTTTCTCATATGCTGCCATCTTTATAATTTTGAATTTTGAGGTTCAGGTCATCGGATTGTTTTGTGACATTAGAGGAGTATCAATGTTGGACTGTTTAGATAGGATATATTGGAGGCTCAAATTGTGGGTTTTCTTAGAGGACAATGTAAGTAAATAGGGGGGCCATAGCTATAGAGGATTAGCTATTTCAAGGGTAAACCCTAGAAGTGAAGAGATAGGGGGATATTTATCAAAATCTTTTGACAGGAAAAGTTGCCTAGATGTCCATAGCAACCAATCAGATAGCTTCTTTCATTTTGCAAAGGTCTTGTCAAAAATATAAGAAGTGATCTGATTGGTTGCTATGGGGGATCTGGGCAACCTTTCCTCTGCACAGGTTTTGACAAATCTCCTTGATAGTCTTTAAGCAATTAGGTAGCTAAAAGATTCTTTAGCACAAGCATTTAAGTTATTATTGTATTTGATAGTTCATGTATAAGATTTCTTACCCACCCCTGTCTATTGTGAGCTTGTGTAATGTTTCAGCGAGGGACTTGGGCCTATTAGTTTTGTTATAGTGGTGTGAATAGTTGGGCTTTTACCAGATGCATCACAAACCTCACTTGTGCACGGTGTCTGGTTTTTAAGAGTAAATAAAGGTCAAACATTTTTACCCACTATCTTCTATAAAAGGTTATGTCCCTCTGTTGTCTGTTTCTGTCATTATAAAATTGAATGCAATGTAGGATAGACCTTTTCCTTCCATGTCTATTTATTAAGAAGGGCCTTTATATAAGGGCATCCTCTGGGACACTCTACTGACAATTTAACCTCCATTGTTCTCTTAAGGTAGTTTAACTATATAGACACATTAGAAATGTATGCATGTAGGATGATTTGAATTGGGAAATTAGGTAAAGGACAACAAATATATGAAAAGATGGCAGTATATGGCAACTTTACTCTTTTTTTTTTAAAGCAAAAGAGGAGCATATAATTGTTTAAAAAGGATATTTTTGGAGATGGACAGGCAGGCTTGATGGGGAGGAGGTAGGCCTGTATTTTGAACTTAAAAACTTAAATGGGTTTTTGGGTTCAAAATGTGTAATTTTCTCATATGCTGCCATCTTTATAATTTTGAATTTTGAGGTTTCAGGTCATCAGATTTTTTTGTGACTTTAGAGCAGTATCAATGTTGGACTGTTTAGAGACGGTATGTTGGAGGCTCAAATTGTGGGTTTTCTTAGAGGACAATGTAAGTAAATAGGGGGGCCATAGCAATAAAGGATAAGCTATTTCATTAATAAACGCTAGAAGTGAAGAGATAGGGGGAGATTTATCAAAACCTTTTGACAGGAAAAGTTGCCTAGATGTCCATAGCAACCAATCAGATAGCTTCTTTCATTTTGCAAAGGCCTTGTCAAAAATATAAGAAGGGATCTGATTGGTTGCTATGGGGAACTGGGCAACCTTTCCTCTGCACAGGTTTTGACAAATCTCCTTGATAGTCTTTAGGCAATTAGGTAGCTATAAGATTCTTTGGCACAAGCATTTAAGTTATTATTGTATTTGATAGTTCATGTATAAGATTTCTTACCCACCCCTGTCTCCTGTGAGCTTGTGTAATGTTTCAATGAGGAACTTGGGCCTATTAGTTTTGTTATAGAGCTGTGAATAGTTGGGCTTTAACCAGATGCATCACAAACCTCACTTGTGCACGATGTCTGGTTTTTAAGAGTAAATAAAGGCCAAATATTTTTACTCACTATCTTCTAAAAAAGGTTAGGTCCCTCTATCGTCTTTTTCTGTCATTATAAAATTGAATGTAATGTAGGATAGACCTTTTCCTTCCATGTCTATTTATTAAGAAGGGCCTTTATATAAGGGCATCCTCTGGGACACTCTACTGACAATTTAACCTCCATTGTTCTCTTAAGGTAGATTAACTATATAGCCACATTAGAAATGTATGCATGTAGGATGGTTTGAATTGGGAAATTAGGTAAAGGACAACAAATATATGAAAAGATGGCAGTATATGGCAACTTTACTTTTTTTTTTTTTTTTTTAAAGCAAAAGAGGAGCATATAATTGTTTAAAAAGGATATTTTTGGAGATGGACAGGCAGGCTTGATGGGGAGGAGGTAGGCCTGTTTTTTGAACTTAAAAACTTAAATGGGTTTTTGGGTTCAAAATGTGTAATTTTCTCATATGCTGCCATCTTTATAATTTTGAATTTTGAGGTTCAGGTCATCGGATTGTTTTGTGACATTAGAGGAGTATCAATGTTGGACTGTTTAGATAGGATATATTGGAGGCTCAAATTGTGGGTTTTCTTAGAGGACAATGTAAGTAAATAGGGGGGCCATAGCTATAGAGGATTAGCTATTTCAAGGGTAAACCCTAGAAGTGAAGAGATAGGGGGATATTTATCAAAATCTTTTGACAGGAAAAGTTGCCTAGATGTCCATAGCAACCAATCAGATAGCTTCTTTCATTTTGCAAAGGCCTTGTCAAAAATATAAGAAGTGATCTGATTGGTTGCTATGGGGAAACTGGGCAACCTTTCCTCTGCACAGGTTTTGACAAATCTCCTTGATAGTCTTTAGGCAATTAGGTAGCTATAAGATTCTTTAGCACAAGCATTTAAGTTATTATTGTATTTGATAGTTCATGTATAAGATTTCTTACCAACCCCTGTCTATTGTGAGCTTGTGTAATGTTTCAGCGAGGGACTTGGGCCTATTAGTTTTGTTATAGTGGTGTGAATAGTTGGGCTTTTACCAGATGCATCACAAACCTCACTTGTGCACGGTGTCTGGTTTTTAAGAGTAAATAAAGGCCAAACATTTTTACCCACTATCTTCTAAAAAAGGTAAGGTCCCTCTGTCGTCTGTTTCTGTCATTATAAAATTGAATGCAATGTAGGATAGACCTTTTCCTTCCATGTCTATTTATTAAGAAGGGCCTTTATATAAGGGCATCCTCTGGGACACTCTACTGACAATTTAACCTCCATTGTTCTCTTAAGGTAGTTTAACTATATAGCCACATTAGAAATGTATGCATGTAGGATGATTTGAATTGGGAAATTAGGTAAAGGACAACAAATATATGAAAAGATGGCAGTATATGGCAACTTCACTTTTTTTTTTTTTTTTTAAAGCAAAAGAGGAGCATATAATTGTTTAAAAAGGATATTTTTGGAGATGGACAGGCAGGCTTGATGGGGTGGAGGTAGGCCTGTATTTTGAACTTAAAAACTTAAATGGGTTTTTGGGTTCAAAATGTGTAATTTTCTCATATGCTGCCATCTTTATAATTTAGAATTTTGAGGTTTCAGGTCATCAGATTTTTTTGTGACTTTAGAGCAGTATCAATGCAGGACTGTTTAGAGACGGTATGTTGGAGGCTCAAATTGTGGGTTTTCTTAGAGGGCAATGTAAGTAAATAGGGGGGCCATAGCTATAAAGGATAAGCTATTTCATTGATAAACGCTAGAAGTGAAGAGATAGGGGGAGATTTATCAAAACCTTTTGACAGGAAAAGTTGCCTAAATGTCCATAGCAACCAATCAGATAGCTTCTTTCATTTTGCAAAGGCCTTGTCAAAAATATAAGAATGGTTCTGATTGGTTGCTATGGGGAACTGGGCAACCTTTCCTCTGCACAGGTTTTGACAAATCTCCTTGATAGTCTTTAGGCAATTAGGTAGCTATAAGATTCTTTGGCACAAGCATTTAAGTTATTATTGTATTTGATAGTTCATGTATAAGATTTCTTACCCACCCCTGTCTATTGTGAGCTTGTGTAATGTTTCAATGAGGAACTTGGGCCTATTAGTTTTGTTATAGAGCTGTGAATAGTTGGGCTTTAACCAGATGCATCACAAACCTCACTTGTGCACGATGTCTGGTTTTTAAGATTAAATAAAGGCCAAATATTTTTACCCACTATCTTCTAAAAAAGGTTAGGTCCCTCTATCGTCTTTTTCTGTCATTATAAAATTGAATGTAATGTAGGATAGACCTTTTCCTTCCATGTCTATTTATTAAGAAGGGTCTTTATATAAGGGCATCCTCTGAGACACTCTACTGACAATTTAACCTCCATTGTTCTCTTAAGGTAGTTTAACTATATAGCCACATTAGAAATGTATGCATGTAGGATGGTTTGAATTGGGAAATTAGGTAAAGGACAACAAATATATGAAAAGATGGCAGTATATGGCAACTTTCCTTTTTTTTTTTTTTTTTAAAGCAAAAGAGGAGCATATAATTGTTTAAAAAGGATATTTTTGGAGATGGACAGGCAGGCTTGATGGGGAGGAGGTAGGCCTGTATTTTGAACTTAAAAACTTAAATGGGTTTTTGGGTTCAAAATGTGTAATTTTCTCATATGCTGCCATCTTTGAGGGACATTTATCAATGTTTGCTTATGGATTCTTTTTTTTAGTAATTTTTTCCTTACTTTTTTTTTTGCTTATGTGTGACGTATTTATCAACTGGTTTCAGCCTGTTGATAATTTTCTTTCACGTAAGCAATTTTTCCTTTTTTACTTTGGTAGTAGCTTTTTCTGCTCCATGTTTGAGCTGGAGTAAATTTAGTCAATTTTTAACGCTGTTGCGACTTTTTTTTGCGCAGTTGCGACTGTCGCAGTTAATAAATACCTGACTACCCGTAGTCCATTTTAAAATTATTACTACATAGTAAATTTTAGGAAAACTTGCTTTTCTCGCTTTCCAGTCAAAATGTCGCACGAAAAATCGAGTAGTCGCAGTTGAGACAATTTTGCGACAATTATAGTAAAGAAAACCTGACTAAACCCGTTGATAAATGTCCATATTTATGATTTTGAATTTTGAGGTTCAGGTCATCGGATTGTTTTGTGACATTAGAGCAGTATCAATGTTGGACTGTTTAGATAGGATATGTTGGAGGCTCAAATTGTTGGTTTTCTTAGAGGACAATGTAAGTAAATAGGGGGGCCATAGCTATAGAGGATAAGCTATTTCAAGGGTAAACCCTAGAAGTGAAGAAATAGGGGGAGATTTATCAAAACCTTTTGACATGGAAAGTTGAATAGATGTCCATAGCAACCAATCAGATAGCTTCTTTCATTTTGCAAAGGCCTTGTCAAAAATATAAGAAGTGATCTGATTGGTTGCTATGGGGGAACTGGGCAACCTTTCCTCTGCACAGGTTTTGACAAATCTCCTTGATAGTCTTTAGGCAATTAGGTAACTATAAGATTCTTTAGCACAAGCATTTAAGTTATTATTGTATTTGATAATTCATGTATAAGATTTCTTACCCACCCCTGTCTATTGTGAGCTTGTGTAATGTTTCAGTGAGGGACTTGGGCCTATTAGTTTCGTTATAGTGGTGTGAATAGTTGGGCTTTTACCAGATGCATCACTAACCTCACTTGTGCACGGTGTCTGGTTTTTAAGAGTAAATAAAGGCCAAACATTTTTACCCACTATCTTCTAAAAAAAGGTTAGGTCCCTCTGTCGTCTGTTTCTGTCATTATAAAATTGAATGCAATGTAGGATAGACCTTTTCCTTCCATGTCTATTTATTAAGAAGGGCCTTTATATAAGGGCATCCTCTGGGACACTCAACTGACAATTTAACCTCCATTGTTCTCTTAAGGTCGTTTAACTATATAGCCACATTAGAAATGTATGCATGTAGGATGGTTTGAATTGGGAAAATAGGTAAATGACAACAAATATATGAAAAGATGGCAGTATATGGCAATTTTACTGTTTGGTTTTTTTTAAAGCAAAAGAGGATCATATAATTGTTTAAAAAGGCTATTTTTGGAGATGGACAGGCAGGCTTGATGGGGAGGAGGTAGGCCTGTATTTTGAACTTAAAAACTTAAATGGGTTTTTGGGTTCAAAATGTGTAATTTTCTCATATGCTGCCATCTTTATAATTTTGAATTTTGAGGTTCAGGTCATCGGATTGTTTTGTGACATTAGAGGAGTATCAATGTTGGACTGTTTAGATAGGATATATTGGAGGCTCAAATTGTGGGTTTTCTTAGAGGACAATGTAAGTAAATAGGGGGGCCATAGCTATAGAGGATAAGCTATTTCAAGGGTAAACCCTAGAAGTGAAGAGATAGGGGGATATTTATCAAAATCTTTTGACAGGAAAAGTTGCCTAGATGTCCATAGCAACCAATCAGATAGCTTCTTTCATTTTGCAAAAGCCTTGTCAAAAATATAAGAAGTGATCTGATTGGTTGCTATGGGGGAACTGGGCAACCTTTCCTCTGCACAGGTTTTGACAAATCTCCTTGATAGTCTTTAGGCAATTAGGTAACTATAAGATTCTTTAGCACAAGCATTTAAGTTATTATTGTATTTGATAGTTCATGTATAAGATTTCTTACCCACCCCTGTCTATTGTGAGCTTGTGTAATGTTTCAGTGAGGGACTTGGGCCTATTAATTTCGTTATAGTGGTGTGAATAGTTGGGCTTTTACCAGATGCATCACTAACCTCACTTGTGCACGGTGTCTGGTTTTTAAGAGTAAATAAAGGCCAAACATTTTTACCCACTATCTTCTAAAAAAGGTAAGGTCCCTCTGTCGTCTGTTTCTGTCATTATCAAATTGAATGCAATGTAGGATAGACCTTTTCCTTCCATGTCTATTTATTAAGAAGGGCCTTTATATAAGGGCATCCTCTGGGACACTCTACTGACAATTTAACCTCCATTGTTCTCTTAAGGTAGTTTAACTATATAGCCACATTAGAAATGTATGCATGTAGGATGATTTGAATTGGGAAATTAGGTAAAGGACAACAAATATATGAAAAGATGGCAGTATATGGCAACTTTTTTTTTATAAAGCAAAAGAGGAGCATATAATTGTTTAAAAAGGATATTTTTTGAGATGGACAGGCAGGCTTGATGGGGAGGAGGTAGGCCTGTATTTTGAACTTAAAAACTTAAATGGGTTTTTGGGTTCAAAATGTGTAATTTTCTCATATGCTGCCATCTTTTTAATTTTGAATTTTGAGGTTTCAGGTCATCAGATTGTTTTGTGACTTTAGAGCAGTATCAATGCAGGACTATTTAGAGAGGGTATGTTGGAGGCTCAAATTGTGGGTTTTCTTAGAGGACAATGTAAGTAAATAGGGGGGCCATAGCTATAGAGGATAAGCTATTTCATTGATAAACGCTAGAAGTGAAGAGATAGGGGGAGATTTATCAAAACCTTTTGACAGGAAAAGTTGCCTAGATGTCCATAGCAACCAATCAGATAGCTTCTTTCATTTTGCAAAGGCCTTGTCAAAAATATAACAAGTGATCTGATTGGTTGCTATGGGGAACTAGGCAACCTTTCTTCTGCACCGGTTTTAACAAATCTCCTTGATAGCCTTTAGGCAATTAGGTAGCTAAAAGATTCTTTAGCACAAGCAATTAAGTTATTGTTTTATTTGATAGTTCATGTATAAGATTTCTTACCCACCTCTGTCTATTGTGAGCTTGTGTAATGTTTCAATGAGGGACTTAGGCCTATTAGTTGTGTTATAGTGGTGTGAATAGTTGGGCTTTTACCAGATGCATCACAAACCTCACTTGTTCACGATGTCTGGTTTTTAAGAGTAAATAAAGGCCAAACATTTTTACCCACTATCTTCTAAAAAAAAGGTTAGGTCCCTCTGTCGTCTGTTTCTGTCATTATAAAATTGAATGCAATGTAGGAAAGACCTTTTCCTTCCATGTCTATTTATTAAGAAGGGCCTTTATATAAGGGCATCCTCTGAGACACTATATTCAGACAATTTAACCTCCATTAATCTCTTAAGGTAGTTTAACTATATAGCCACATTAGAAATTTATGCATGTAGGATGGTTTGAATTGGGAAAATAGGTAAATGACAACAAATATATGAAAAGATGGCAGTATATGGCAATTTTACTGTTTGTTTTTTTTTAAAGCAAAAGAGGATCATATAATTGTTTAAAAAGGCTATTTTTGGAGATGGACAGGCAGGCTTGATGGGGAGGAGGTAGGCCTGTGTTTTGAACTTAAAAACTTAAATGGGTTTTTGGGTTCAAAATGTGTAATTTTCTCATATGCTGCCATCTTTATAATTTTGAATTTTGAGGTTCAGGTCATCGGATTGTTTTGTGACATTAGAGGAGTATCAATGTTGGACTGTTTAGATAGGATATATTGGAGGCTCAAATTGTGGGTTTTCTTAGAGGACAATGTAAGTAAATAGGGGGGCCATAGCTATAGAGGATTAGCTATTTCAAGGGTAAATGTTAGAAGTGAAGAGATAGGGGGAGATTTATCAAAACCTTTTGACAGGAAAAGTTGCCTAGATGTCCATAGCAACCCATCAGATAGCTTCTTTCATTTTGCAAAGGCCTTGTTAAAAATATAAGACGGGATCTGATTGGTTGCTATGGGGAACTGGGCAACCTTTCCTCTGCACAGGTTTTGACAAATCTCCCTGATAGTTTTTAGGCAATTAGGTAGCTATAAGATTCTTTAGCACAAGCAATTAAGTTATTGTTTTATTTGATAGTTCATGTATAAGATTTCTTACCCACCTCTGTCTATTGTGAGCTTGTGTGATGTTTCAATGAGGGACTTGGGCCTATTAGTTTTTTTATAGTGGTGTGTATAGTTGGACTTTTACCAGATGCATCACAAACATCACTTGTGCACGATGTCTGATTTTTAAGAGTAAATAAAGGCCAAACTTTTTTACCCACTATCTTCTAAAAAAGGTTAGGTCCCTCTGTCGTCTGTTTCTGTCATTATAAAATTGAATGCAATGTAGGATAGACCTTTTCCTTCCATGTCTATTTATTAAGAAGGGCATTTATATAAGGGAATCCTCTGGGACACTCTACTGACAATTTAACCTCCATTGTTCTCTTAATGTAGTTTAACTATATAGCCACATTAGAAATGTATGCATGTAGGATGATTTGAATTGGGAAATTAGGTAAAGGACAACAAATATATGAAAAGATGGCAGTATATGGCAACTTTACTTTTTTTTTTTTTAAAGCAAAAGAGGAGCATATAATTGTTTAAAAAGGATATTTTTGGAGATGGACAGGCAGGCTTGATGGGGAGGAGGTAGGCCTGTATTTTGAACTTAAAAACTTAAATGGGTATTTGGGTTCAAAATGTGTAATTTTCTCATATGCTGCCATCTTTATAATTTTGAATTTTGAGGTTTCAGGTCATCAGATTTTTTTGTGACTTTAGAGCAGTATCAATGCAGGACTGTTTAGAGACGGTATGTTGGAGGCTCAAATTGTGGGTTTTCTTAGAGGGCAATGTAAGTAAATAGGGGGGCCATAGCTATAAAGGATAAGCTATTTCATTGATAAACGCTAGAAGTGAAGAGATAGGGGGAGATTTATCAAAACCTTTTGACAGGAAAAGTTGCCTAGATGTCCATAGCAACCAATCAGATAGCTTCTTTCATTTTGCAAAGGCCTTGTCAAAAATATAAGAAGGGATCTGATTGGTTGCTATGGGGAACTGGGCAACCTTTCCTCTGCACAGGTTTTGACAAATCTCCTTGATAGTCTTTAGGCAATTAGGTAGCTATAAGATTCTTTGGCACAAGCATTTAAGTTATTATTGTATTTGATAGTTCATGTATAAGATTTCTTACCCACCCCTGTCTATTGTGAGCTTGTGTAATGTTTCAATGAGGAACTTGGGCCTATTAGTTTTGTTATAGAGCTGTGAATAGTTGGGCTTTAACCAGATGCATCACAAACCTCACTTGTGCACGATGTCTGGTTTTTAAGAGTAAATAAAGGCCAAATATTTTTACCCACTATCTTCTAAAAAAGGTTAGGTCCCTCTATCGTCTTTTTCTGTCATTATAAAATTGAATGTAATGTAGGATAGACCTTTTCCTTCCATGTCTATTTATTAAGAAGGGCCTTTATATAAGGGCATCCTCTGGGACACTCTACTGACAATTTAACCTCCATTGTTCTCTTAAGGTAGTTTAACTATATAGCCACATTAGAAATGTATGCATGTAGGATGGTTTGAATTGGGAAATTAGGTAAAGGACAACAAATATATGAAAAGATGGCAGTATATGGCAACTTTACTTTTTTTTTTTTTTTTTTAAAGCAAAAGAGGAGCATATAATTGTTTAAAAAGGATATTTTTGGAGATGGACAGGCAGGCTTGATGGGGAGGAGGTAGGCCTGTATTTTGAACTTAAAAACTTAAATGGGTTTTTGGGTTCAAAATGTGTAATTTTCTCATATGCTGCCATCTTTATAATTTTGAATTTTGAGGTTCAGGTCATCGGATTGTTTTGTGACATTAGAGCAGTATCAATGTTGGACTGTTTAGATAGGATATGTTGGAGGCTCAAATTGTGGGTTTTCTTAGAGGAAAATGTAAGTAAATAGGGGGGCCATAGCTATAGAGGATAAGCTATTTCAAGGGTAAACCCTAGAAGTGAAGAAATAGGGGGAGATTTATGGCTTGATGGGGAGGAGGTAGGCCTGTGTTTTGAACTTAAAAACTTAAATGGGTTTTTGGGTTCAAATAGGGGGGCCATAGCTATAGAGGATAAGCTATTTCAAGGGTAAATGCTAGAAGTGAAGAGATAGGGGGAGATTTATCAAAACCTTTTGACAGGAAAAGTTGCCTAAATGTCCATAGCAACCCATCAGATAGCTTCTTTCATTTTGCAAAGTCCTAGTCAAAAATATAAGAAGGGATCTGATTGATTGCTATGGGGAACTGGGCAGCCTTTCCTCTGCACAGGTTTTGACAAATCTCCCTGATAGTCTTTAGGCAATTAGGTAGCTATAAGATTCTTTAGTTCATGTATAAGATTTCTTACCCACCCCTGTCTATTGTGAGCTTGTGTAATGTTTCAGTGAGGGACTTGGGCCTATTAGTTTTGTTATAGGGGTGTGAAAAGTTGGGCTTTTACCAGATGCATCACAAACCTCACTTGTGCACGATGTCTGGTTTTTAAGAGTAAATAAAGGCCAAACATTTTTACCCACTATCTTCTAAAAATTTTTAGGTCCCTCTGTCGTCTGTTTCTGTCATTATAAAATTGAATGCAATGTAGGATAGACCTTTTCCTTCCATGTCTATTTATTAAGAAGGGCCTTTATATAAGGGCATCCTCTGGGACACTCTACTGACAATTTAACCTCCATTGTTCTCTTAAGGTAGTTTAACTATATAGCCACATTAGAAATGTATGCATGTAGGATGATTTGAATTGTAAAATTAGGTAAAGGACAACAAATATATGAAAAGATGGCAGTATATGGCAACTTTACTTTTTTTTTTTTTTTTTTTTAAAGCAAAAGAGGAGCATATAATTGTTTAAAAAGGATATTTTTGGAGATGGACAGGCAGGCTTGATGGGGAGGAGGTAGGCCTGTGTTTTAAACTTAAAAACTTAAATGGGTTTTTGGGTTCGAAATGTGTAATTTTCTCATATGCTGCCATCTTTATAATTTTGAATTTTGAGGTTCAGGTCATCGGATTGTTTTGTGACATTAGAGGAGTATCAATGTTGGACTGTTTAGATAGGATATATTAAAGGCTCAAATTGTGGGTTTTCTTAGAGGACAATGTAAGTAAATAGGGGGGCCATAGCTATAGAGGATTAGCTATTTCAAGGGTAAACCCTAGAAGTGAAGAGATAGGGGGATATTTATCAAAATCTTTTGACAGGAAAAGTTGCCTAGATGTCCATAGCAACCAATCAGATAGCTTCTTTCATTTTGCAAAGGTTTTGTCAAAAATATAAGAAGTGATCTGATTGGTTGCTATGGGGGATCTGGGCAACCTTTCCTCTGCACAGGTTTTGACAAATCTCCTTGATAGTCTTTAAGCAATTAGGTAGCTAAAAGATTCTTTAGCACAAGCATTTAAGTTATTATTGTATTTGATAGTTCATGTATAAGATTTCTTACCCACCCCTGTCTATTGTGAGCTTGTGTAATGTTTCAGCGAGGGACTTGGGCCTATTAGTTTTGTTATAGTGGTGTGAATAGTTGGGCTTTTACCAGATGCATCACAAACCTTACTTGTGCACGGTGTCTGGTTTTTAAGAGTAAATAAAGGCCAAACATTTTTACCCACTATCTTCTATAAAAGGTTATGTCCCTCTGTTGTCTGTTTCTGTCATTATAAAATTGAATGCAATGTAGGATAGACCTTTTCCTTCCATGTCTATTTATTAAGAAGGGCCTTTATATAAGGGCATCCTCTGGGACACTCTACTGACAATTTAACCTCCATTGTTCTCTTAAGGTAGTTTAACTATATAGCCACATTAGAAATGTATGCATGTAGGATGATTTGAATTGGGAAATTAGGTAAAGGACAACAAATATATGAAAAGATGGCAGTATATGGCAACTTTACTTTTTTTTTTTAAAGCAAAAGAGGAGCATATAATTGTTTAAAAAGGATATTTTTGGAGATGGACAGGCAGGCTTGATGGGGAGGAGGTAGGCCTGTATTTTGAACTTAAAAACTTAAATGGGTTTTTGGGTTCAAAATGTGTAATTTTCTCATATGCTGCCATCTTTATAATTTTGAATTTTGAGGTTTCAGGTCATCAGATTTTTTTGTGACTTTAGAGCAGTATCAATGCAGGACTGTTTAGAGACGGTATGTTGGAGGCTCAAATTGTGGGTTTTCTTAGAGGACAATGTAAGTAAATAGGGGGGCCATAGCAATAAAGGATAAGCTATTTCATTAATAAACGCTAGAAGTGAAGAGATAGGGGGAGATTTATCAAAACCTTTTGACAGGAAAAGTTGCCTAGATGTCCATAGCAACCAATCAGATAGCTTCTTTCATTTTGCAAAGGCCTTGTCAAAAATATAAGAAGGGATCTGATTGGTTGCTATGTGGAACTGGGCAACCTTTCCTCTGCACAGGTTTTGACAAATCTCCTTGATAGTCTTTAGGCAATTAGGTAGCTATAAGATTCTTTGGCACAAGCATTTAAGTTATTATTGTATTTGATAGTTCATGTATAAGATTTCTTACCCACCCCTGTCTATTGTGAGCTTGTGTAATGTTTCAATGAGGAACTTGGGCCTATTAGTTTTGTTATAGAGCTGTGAATAGTTGGGCTTTAACCAGATGCATCACAAACCTCACTTGTGCACGATGTCTGGTTTTTAAGAGTAAATAAAGGCCAAATATTTTTACTCACTATCTTCTAAAAAAGGTTAGGTCCCTCTATCGTCTTTTTCTGTCATTATAAAATTGAATGTAATGTAGGATAGACCTTTTCCTTCCATGTCTATTTATTAAGAAGGGCCTTTATATAAGGGCATCCTCTGGGACACTCTACTGACAATTTAACCTCCATTGTTCTCTTAAGGTAGTTTAACTATATAGCCACATTAGAAATGTATGTATGTATGTAGGATGGTTTGAATTGGGAAATTAGGTAAAGGACAACAAATATATGAAAAGATGGCAGTATATGGCAACTTTACTTTTTTTTTTTTTTTTTTTTTTTAAAGCAAAAGAGGAGCATATAATTGTTTAAAAAGGATATTTTTGGAGATGGACAGGCAGGCTTAATGGGGAGGAGGTAGGCCTGTATTTTGAACTTAAAAACTTAAATGGGTTTTTGGGTTCAAAATGTGTAATTTTCTCATATGCTGCCATCTTTATAATTTTGAATTTTGAGGTTCAGGTCATCGGATTGTTTTGTGACATTAGAGCAGTATCAATGTTGGACTGTTTAGATAGGATATGTTGGAGGCTCAAATTGTGGGTTTTCTTAGAGGACAATGTAAGTAAATAGGGGGGCCATAGCTATAGAGGATAAGCTATTTCAAGGGTAAACCCTAGAAGTGAAGAAATAGGGGGAGATTTATCAAAACCTTTTGACATGAAAAGTTGAATAGATGTCCATAGCAACCAATCAGATAGCTTCTTTCATTTTGCAAAGGCCTTGTCAAAAATATAAGAAGTGATCTGATTGGTTGCTATGGGGGAACTGGGCAACCTTTCCTCTGCACAGGTTTTGACAAATCTCCTTGATAGTCTTTAGGCAATTAGGTAACTATAAGATTCTTTAGCACAAGCATTTAAGTTATTATTGTATTTGATAGTTCATGTATAAGATTTCTTACCCACCCCTGTCTATTGTGAGCTTGTGTAATGTTTCAGTGAGGGACTTGGGCCTATTAGTTTCGTTATAGTGGTGTGAATAGTTGGGCTTTTACCAGATGCATCACTAACCTCACTTGTGCACGGTGTCTGGTTTTTAAGAGTAAATAAAGGCCAAACATTTTTACCCACTATCTTCTAAAAAAGGTTAGGTCCCTCTGTCGTCTGTTTCTGTCATTATAAAATTGAATGCAATGTAGGATAGACCTTTTCCTTCCATGTCTATTTATTAAGAAGGGCCTTTATATAAGGGCATCCTCTGGGACACTCTACTGACAATTTAACCTCCATTGTTCTCTTAAGGTAGTTTAACTATATAGCCACATTAGAAATGTATGCATGTAGGATGGTTTGAATTGGGAAAATAGGTAAATGACAACAAATATATGAAAAGATGGCAGTATATGGCAATTTTACTGTTTGGTTTTTTTTAAAGCAAAAGAGGATCATATAATTGTTTAAAAAGGCTATTTTTGGAGATGGACAGGCAGGCTTGATGGGGAGGAGGTAGGCCTGTGTTTTGAACTTAAAAACTTAAATGGGTTTTTGGGTTCAAAATGTGTAATTTTCTCATATGCTGCCATCTTTATAATTTTGAATTTTGAGGTTCAGGTCATCGGATTGTTTTGTGACATTAGAGGAGTATCAATGTTGGACTGTTTAGATAGGATATATTGGAGGCTCAAATTGTGGGTTTTCTTAGAGGACAATGTAAGTAAATAGGGGGGCCATAGCTATAGAGGATTAGCTATTTCAAGGGTAAACCCTAGAAGTGAAGAGATAGGGGGATATTTATCAAAATCTTTTGACAGGAAAAGTTGCCTAGATGTCCATAGCAACCCATCAGATAGCTTCTTTCATTTTGCAAAGGCCTTGTTAAAAATATAAGACGGGATCTGATTGGTTGCTATTGGGAACTGGGCAACCTTTCCTCTGCACAGGTTTTGACAAATCTCCCTGATAGTTTTTAGGCAATTAGGTAGCTATAAGATTCTTTAGCACAAGCAATTAAGTTATTGTTTTATTTGATAGTTCATGTATAAGATTTCTTACCCACCTCTGTCTATTGTGAGCTTGTGTGATGTTTCAATGAGGGACTTGGGCCTATTAGTTTTTTTTATAGTGGTGTGAATAGTTGGGCTTTTACTAGATGCATCACAAACCTCACTTGTGCACGATGTCTGGTTTTTAAGAGTAAATAAAGGCCAAACATTTTTACCCACTATCTTCTAAAAAAGGTTAGGTCCCTCTATCGTCTGTTTCTGTCATTATAAAATTGAATGCAATGTAGGATAGACCTTTTCCTTCCATGTCTATTTATTAAGAAGGGCCCTTATATAAGGACATTCTCTGGGACATTGTACTGACAATTTAACCTCCATTGTTCTCTTAAGGTAGTTTAACTATATAGCCACATTAGAAATGTATGCATGTAGGATGGTTTGAATTGGGAAAAAAGGTAAAGGACAACAAATATATGAAAAGATGGCAGTATATGGCAACTTTACTGTTTTTTTTTTTTTTTTAAAGCAAAAGAGGAGCATATAATTGTTTAAAAAGGATATTTTTTGGAGATGGACAGGCAGGCTTGATGGGGTGGAGGTAGGCCTGTATTTTGAACTTAAAAACTTAAATGGGTTTTTGGGTTCAAAATGTGTAATTTTCTCATATGCTGCCATCTTTATAATTTAGAATTTTGAGGTTCAGGTCATCGGATTGTTTTGTGGCATTAGAGCAGTATCAATGTTGGACTGTTTAGATAGGATATGTTGGAGGCTCAAATTGTGGGTTTTCTTGGAGGACAATGTAAGTAAATAGGGGGGCCAGAGCTATAGAGGATAAGCTATTTCAAGGGTAAACGCTAGAAGTGAAGAGATAGGGGGAGATTTATCGAAACCTTTTGACAGGAAAAGTTGCCTAGATGTCCATAGCAACCCATCAGATAGCTTCTTTCATTTTGCAAAGTCCTTGTCAAAAATATAAGAAGGGATCTGTTTGGTTGCTATGGGGAACTGGGCAACCTTTCCTCTGCACAGGTTTTGACAAATCTCCCTGATAGTCTTTAGGCAATTAGGTAGCTATAAGATTCTTTAGCTCAAGCATTTAAGTTATTATTGTATTTGATAGTTCATGTATAAGATTTCTTACCCACCCCTGTCTATTGTGAGCTTGTGTAATGTTTCAGTGAGGGACTTGGGCCTATTAGTTTTGTTATAGTGGTGTGAATAGTTGGGCTTTTACCAGATGCATCACAAACCTCACTTGTGCACGATGTCTGGTTTTTAAGAGTAAATAAAGGCCAAACATTTTTACCCACTATCTTCTAAAAAAGGTTAGGTCCCTCTGTCGTCTGTTTCTGTCATTATAAAATTGAATGCAACGTAGGATAGACCTTTTCCTTCCATGTCTATTTATTAAGAGGGGCCTTTATATAAGGGCATCCTCTGGGACACTCTACTGACAATTTAACCTCCATTGTTCTCTTTTTTTTTTTTCAAAAATACTTTATTAGCAGACAGAGTTTGACAAAGTAGACAATAGCCATTATATGCTGTACAAGTATATCACTGGTGATAAAGATAACAACAGGTGTATCATTAGGCCATCTACGCCATCCAAAGATATGTAATAGTCAAGACTCCATCAATTTTCATTGTTTTAAAAGAACATACATATATAAACCTAGAAACGTCAAACTGTAGTAATCTCACTCCCATAAAACACATTATATTCTCGGAAGGATCATCGAGACATACAAGTCTATTGCTCTCTACTACCAATTTATTTGTTGTCACCTAGACCTCATGTAGGAACTTCCAGGTTGCCCAATGTTCCCTTCAACCGCTCCCTATAGTACCAAGTAGAAGACCTAAAATGTGTTACTATTCTATGACGTTCCAAGTCATCAGGTAAGTAATGCAAGTATTTTTTCCATTTATTGAAAAAGGACTTGGCGTGAAGTTCTGAGTTCCTAATGGCCAGTGTTAGTTCCCTATTTAAGACCGAATGTAATTCCTCTCGAATTTCTGTTATCGTCGGGACCGTGGGCACTAGCCAATGTCTTAGAATACACTGTTTGGTGACCAATATTAAGATATGGATCCCCTTGGACATTCTGCCCCTATCAGGAGGGTCAGAATCTGTGAGTGGTAGATAATGAAAGAGGTAAGGTTCAGGCGAAGTAGGAAGGGCCCTGTCCCAAATGGTGCGTATTAAATCCCTAACTGCCATCCATACTTGCATTACTCTGGGACACTCCCACATACAATGTTGAAGATCTGCCCCCGGAAGACCACAAACAGGGCAGCTGGTGAGATAAGGAGGAGGGGGTGGGGATCCCCTCCATCTAAAAGCATACGTTGCCTTGTGTAGTATTCTCCAGTGAATCTCTTTAAGTTGTGCACTAGGGGTTGAGTGGCATACTGCCACCAGTCCTTCTCGCATCAAGTTGTGTAATTCCGGGGTATCTACAAATTTTGCCCACTTAGTTAGTGATTTAGCAGCCGCTCCCCTTAACGCTACATCCCTGATGTTTGTGTAGATGAACGAAAGGGAGCGGCTGCTTGTCCCTATACCCATAAGACTATCAAAAGCACTCCTTCTCTCCACTGATGCGTATCCTCTTACCAGCCCATGGAAGAACGAACGGAGCTGATTATACAGCCAACGGTGTATCTCAGTCATTTCATATTTGTAGCTAAAATCCTCCCAGCTCAATAATAGACCATCTGTGGAAGACAGGAGATCTCCAAAGGTGTTGATGCCCCTGTCTCTCCACACCTTACTAAGCGGGTTTGAGGTACAGTGTTTAAGCGCCGGTGTCTGCCACAACCTATAAGACTTTGACAGACTCCAGGGCAAACCGTATATTTTACGAACTGCTTTCCATGTGGCCCTTGTGTCAGCAAATAGAACTTTGCGCCTAATGTCAGTGGGAACGTCTCTAAATGGTAAGTGAAGCAAAGTCGCCAAGGAACCTAAAGTGGAAAGGTCAGTCTCTAAGTTTGTGTTTGAAAAATAACATGTATTAAAGGTCCAATCCTGGACATGGCGAAAGAGTGCGGCTAAATTATAGAATCTTACATTTGGGGCCTGTAAACCTCCCATCTCCCGTCCCAAACATAAAGTATCATATGACACCCTCGGACGTTTCCCTGCCCAAATGAATTTTGAAAAGCTAGCATGGATTTTCCTAACATCATCGTGTCGTAAAAGGAGAGGAATGGTTTGAAGTGGGTAGAGCAGTTTGGGGAAGCTCATCATTTTTATCAGCTGTATCCTACCCATCAGGGACAGGGGGAGGGATCTCCACTTATCCAGTTCCCTTTCAATTTTAGAAATAATAGGGGAGTAGTTTAGAGTATAAAGGGACATTGGGGTTCTACCTATTTTTATCCCTAGATATGTAATATATTGTTTCGCAATTTGTATTGGCAAAGACGGGAAATGATTCATGCCATCCGGGCCCAAGTAAAGTAGTTGACATTTAGAAATATTAACCCTGTAGCCTGAAAAAGTTCCATATAATGCCAGCACCCCAAACACCTCTTTTAAGTGTGCAGCAGGATCATTCAAATACAGCAGGGTATCATCTGCAAAGCAGCTAATCTTTATTTCCGAATCACCCACAGTGATACCTCTATATACTGGAACTTGTAAAAAATGTTGTGCAAGTGGCTCTAACGCCAAATTAAAAAGTAAGGGTGACAATGGGCACCCCTGTCTCGTCCCCTTTTCCAGTGTAAATGGCTCCGACAAGAATCCTGGTAGGTGTATTCTAGAAGTGGGAGTAGCATATAAAGCCTGTAAGAACACTCTAAAATGACCCAGAATTCCCGCCTTGTCTAACACCATATCCAGCCAGGTCCAGTGCACATTGTCAAAAGCTTTTTCAGCATCTAGGGCCAATAATGCCGGAACCTGGCTGGCGTATGGGTGAGATGTCACCTTCCCCTGTACCGCCAGGACAGTCCTTAGGTTGAATACAGCCGCCCTCCCTTTCATAAAACCCACTTGTTGCGGCCCTATTAACTTTGGTAGAAGGGAGGCCAATCTGTCCGCTAGCAACTTAGACAGTATCTTGACATCTACATTTATTAATGAAATAGGGCGGTATGATTCCGGCAATGAAGGGTCCTTTCCCTGTTTATGTAAAACTTTTACATGGGCCATGTTTCCCGTCGGTAATAAAGTACCAGTTGAGAAAATATGGTTATACACCGCTAGAAGTGGGGGGCAAATTTTATCATTCAACAATTTAAAGAATTCCCCCGAATAGCCATCAGGTCCTGGAGCCTTGTGGGCCTTCAGATTTCTAATCTCCTTAGATATCTCCTCTACCGTCAGAGGGGCATTTAACTGGAGACGGTCTTCCTCAGTCAGATTCGGTAACCTAAGGTTATCTAAAAACTGTCTCCCTGCTGTTATATCTATGTCTTGCTTAGAATAAAGACGTTCATAAAATTTTTTAAATATCCCTACTACCTCCCTAGGATGTTTTTGCAGCATCCCTGTGTCATCAATCATTGGTCTAATGGGTTCCGGCAGCTTTTGTCCCCTCGCCATGTTTGCTAACAGCTTGCCCGCTTTGTTCCCGTATTTATAGAAATCAGCTCTGAAAACATCCCCTCTATATTTGTCTACATTCGCCTGTGCCGTGTCGAAATTGTCTTTTGCCATAGTCCAGGATTGTTTAGTAGCCTCGCTAGGGGAAGTCTGAAAAGCAGTGTAAGCCCTCCTGAGGGTTTCAGTCATGTCAGTGTACTTGTCCCTAGCAAGCTTCTTGTAGTGTGCCACATGCGCTATAATTCTACCCCTGAGTACCGCTTTCCCAGCCTCCCAGAACAGGAACAGGTCTCCAGTGTGCATCTCATTCTCCGCCGCGTACTCGACCCACCAATGACTCAAGGCCTGTGCAAACTGTTCGTCTTTAAGAAGATAAGAAGGAAATCGCCACGTTCTGTCCGCACCCCGCGGAAAAGTTGGTGCTACATCCACTCCCACCGGTGCATGGTCCGATATCACCATGTCATAAATGTTGACATCGGAGATATTCGATAGAAGCCCATTGGTGACAAACAGGTAATCCAAACGTGACCACGAACGGTGGGAGTGGGAATAGTGGGTAAATTCCCGCTCTGCAGGCCTAAAATGTCTCCATGAATCATAGAGGTTTGTTGCCTGTGTAAATGACTGTAAATAAAGCTCCCTTTGGAACTGTGAACCTTGACCCTCTCTCTTTCTATCTTCTGATGTATACATGACAGAATTAAAATCCCCACCTACAATAATCGTTTGTGATGCATCTCCCTGTACAAGGGTAGTGAGGTGGGTAAAAAAGTTTGTTTTTCCCGTCTGCGGGCCATACACATTATATATGCTGATCAAACGGTCCCCTTCCTCCACTAGAACATTTTGCAGCATACCCTCATCATCCTCCCAATGTGACCTCACCGACAGTGCCATTCTCTTATGAATCAGGATCACCACACCTCCCTTGCCAGCTACTGCCGGCGAGCCCCACACAGCTCCCACCCACATTTTCTTAAGTCTGATAAAATCCTCCTGACGCAGGTGCGACTCCTGGAGCAGCGCCACATCCGCTTTCAATTTTTGCAGATGCCGAAGCACCATGGAACGCTTTCCAGGAGACCGCAACCCTTTAACATTCCATGTAATCACTTTCATAATACAATATAGAAGCTGAGGTTGTTAAATTTCATGACATAAAACATTTCTTTGTAGTAGTAGAGAAGCATAATGTCACGATATCTCGAGTATTTCCCAAGACAAGTACCAAATTGTGTCCCATGAGAGTGAACCCGCCCCAGAACAATCCCCAAAACAAAAATATAACATATAAAACCCACAATGTAAACTAGCGGAGACTGTGAAAGCCCCCCTGAGCTCACATCTTCTAGCACTTCACTTTTTTCACGGATAGGTTGCAGGTGCTCATCTCCCTGCCAGAAACTCCTACCAGAATCCAGGAGCAATAGAAAGCAAGAGGAAGAAAAGAAGACAAAACTCAGCCCGAAACAATAGCAAAGACAATCAGAAAAACAGAGCCAGCTACAACCATGGGGGGGGGGGGTGGAGGTGGGAAAGGGGGACGAGGAGGGGATGGGGGGAAAGGGGAGTGGGGGATGGGGGGAGGTATCAAAGGAAAAACAGAGGATAATCTTGAGCGTGAAGAAGACAGGAGAATACAACAACAGAGAAGAAGAGGAAAAGCGCAGACTCTGGGTGAACATAAAACAATTTGTTATAAAAATGAACATGCTTGGCCCCCCGTCCAAAAACTGTAGACGAGATCCAGAAGAACCAATCTCAGGTACGTTGATGCGTTGCCGTGAGAAACGACCTGCATGTAAAGATCCAAGGATCCATTAGGCCTCAAAGCTCACCGAAAGTTGCCTGTCTTCCCTATGCAGAGAGAGGGAAGATTTGGTAAAACAATATCCATCCATCTAGATGTGGTCACTCCATAGCCTCCAAAGGCACCGGCGGGCTCCTGTGGCGTCTGCGTTTGTAGGTGTCATGCGGTTCAGTTGACGTCGTAGTCACCCTGAGGTTAAGGGCTGCTTGTGCCTCCTCCGGAGTACGGTAAATCTCTGCCGATCCATCTTGCTTGAAGATGCGTAGGGTAGCTGGATATTGAAGGGCAAACCTGCGCTGCTGCGCCACCAGTTGTGAGCATATAGGTGAGAACGCCTTGCGCTTCTTCGCTACCTCGGCCGAGAAATCATTAAAAAGTAGAACACGGTGGCCTCTTATAAGCAAAGGCGATGACATCTTTTTTTAAATGTTGTCAAGATCAATGCCTTTTCTGCGTAATTCAGATATTTTGTGATGACTTGTCGCGGACGCGTATCGCCCGAGGTAGAGGCAGACGGTGATGAGGATTTCAGCGCACCCAACCTATGGGCCCTTTCCACCATGAACCGTGCATTAAGCCCCAGCGCTTTCGGCAAGTCCTCAGCACATATGGCAGGAAGTAAATGCGCTGGGATAGATTCCGGCAGTCCCACCAGCCGCAGATTGCTCCTTCTGGAGCGGTTCTCTAAATCATCAGTCTTTTCCTGCAGTGCCTTTGTAAGCCTCAGAGACTGTTGTAATTTCTGGTTAGTCGCCATTACTTCCTCCTCCATTACGCCCAATCTTTCTTCTAAATCAGCTATCTTAGCCGTGTGTAATGTGACTTCACCTTGGACATTCTTGAGTGATGCCGAGATAGTATCATTCAGCTGTTCTTTTATACCAGGTAGCAGTATTTTAGCTACCTCAGCAGCTAGTTGGGCAACCAGTGCCTGAAAGGTGATAGGGAGACCGGGAATCACAAAATCTCCCTGACCCTGAGTTAACGGAGATACTTGTCCCATTGGGAAGGTATGGGAGGAGGTGTGCAGTCCTCTTCAGTGGCGCGAAGCGTCGCCATTTTCTCCACGCTTACCTCACCCCTAGGTGGTGCAGGTGTCGTTGCACGCTGGCTCTGTCCGTCACCGCCGCGGCTGAGGAAACGGTCCATCCGATCCCTCGGACCTTCAGTGAACCGTAGGTGGGTAGGCAATGCCTAGATAATGGCTGATATAGTCGGCGGGAGCGGGTATATGTTGCGTTCGGGCCGGAGCTCCGTCTCCCCGCTGCCTACATCCGCGCGCCGGAACCGGAAGTCCTCCATTGTTCTCTTAAGGTAGTTTAACTATATAGCCACATTAGAAATGTATGCATGTAGGATGATTTGAATTGGGAAATTAGGTAAAGGACAACAAATATATGAAAAGATGGCAGTATATGGCAACTTTACTTTTTTTTTTTTTTTTTTAAAGCAAAAGAGGAGCATATAATTGTTTAAAAAGGATATTTTTGGAGATGGACAGGCAGGCTTGATGGGGAGGAGGTAGGCCTGTATTTTGAACTTAAAAACTTAAATGGGTTTTTGGGTTCAAAATGTGTAATTTTCTCATATGCTGCCATCTTTATAAGTTTGAATTTTGAGGTTTCAGGTCATCAGATTGTTTTGTGACTTTAGAGCAGTATCAATGCAGGACTATTTAGAGAGGGTATGTTGGAGGCTCAAATTGTGGGTTTTCTTAGAGGACAATGTAAGTAAATAGGGGGGCCATAGCTATAGAGGATAAGCTATTTCATTGATAAACGCTAGAAGTGAAGAGATAGGGGGAGATTTATCAAAACCTTTTGAGAGGAAAAGTTGCCTAGATGTCCATAGCAACCAATCAGATAGCTTCTTTCATTTTGCAAAGGCCTTGTCAAAAATATAACAAGTGATCTGATTGGTTGCTATGGGGAACTAGGCAACCTTTCTTCTGCACCGGTTTTAACAAATCTCCTTGATAGCCTTTAGGCAATTAGGTAGCTAAAAGATTCTTTAGCACAAGCAATTAAGTTATTGTTTTATTTGATAGTTCATGTATAAGATTTCTTACCCACCTCTGTCTATTGTGAGCTTGTGTAATGTTTCAATGAGGTACTTAGGCCTATTAGTTGTGTTATAGTGGTGTGAATAGTTGGGCTTTTACCAGATGCATCACAAACCTCACTTGTTCACGATGTCTGGTTTTTAAGAGTAAATAAAGGCCAAACATTTTTACCCACTATCTTCTAAAAAAAAGGTTAGGTCCCTCTGTCGTCTGTTTCTGTCATTATAAAATTGAATGCAATGTAGGAAAAACCTTTTCCTTCCATGTCTATTTATTAAGAAGGGCTTTTATATAAGGGCATCCTCTGAGACACTATATTCAGACAATTTAACCTCCATTAATCTCTTAAGGTAGTTTAACTATATAGCCACATTAGAAATGTATGCATGTAGGATGATTTGAATTGGGAAAATAGGTAAATGACAACAAATATATGAAAAGATGGCAGTATATGGCAATTTTACTGTTTGTTTTTTTTAAAGCAAAAGAGGATCATATAATTGTTTAAAAAGGCTATTTTTGGAGATGGACAGGCAGGCTTGATGGGGAGGAGGTAGGCCTGTATTTTGAACTTAAAATCTTAAATGGGTTTTTGGGTTCAAAATGTGTAATTTTTTCTTATGCTGCCATCTTTATAATTTTGAATTTTGAGGTTCAGGTCATCGGATTGTTTTGTGACATTAGAGCAGTATCAATGTTGGACTGTTTAGATAAGATATGTTGGAGGCTCAAATTGTGGGTTTTCTTAGAGGACAATGTAAGTAAATAGGGGGGCCATAGCTATAGAGGATAAGCTATTTCATTGATAAACGCTAGAAGTGAAGAGATAGGGGGAGATTTATCAAAACCTTTTGACAGGAAAAGTTGCCTAGATGTCCATAGCAACCAATCAGATAGCTTCTTTCATTTTGCAAAGGCCTTGTCAAAAATATAACAAGTGATCTGATTGGTTGCTATGGGGAACTAGGCAACCTTTCTTCTGCACCGGTTTTAACAAATCTTCTTGATAGCCTTTAGGCAATTAGGTAGCTAAAAGATTCTTTAGCACAAGCAATTAAGTTATTGTTTTATTTGATAGTTCATGTATAAGATTTCTTACCCACCTCTGTCTATTGTGAGCTTGTGTAATGTTTCAATGAGGGACTTAGGCCTATTAGTTGTGTTATAGTGGTGTGAATAGTTGGGCTTTTACCAGATGCATCACAAACCTCACTTGTTCACGATGTCTGGTTTTTAAGAGTAAATAAAGGCCAAACATTTTTACCCACTATCTTCTAAAAAAAAGGTTAGGTCCCTCTGTCGTCTGTTTCTGTCATTATAAAATTGAATGCAATGTAGGAAAGACCTTTTCCTTCCATGTCTATTTATTAAGAAGGGCCTTTATATAAGGGCATCCTCTGAGACACTATATTCAGACAATTTAACCTCCATTAATCTCTTAAGGTAGTTTAACTATATAGCCACATTAGAAATGTATGCATGTAGGATGATTTGAATTGGGAAAATAGGTAAATGACAACAAATATATGAAAAGATGGCAGTATATGGCAATTTTATTGTTTGTTTTTTTTAAAGCAAAAGAGGATCATATAATTGTTTAAAAAGGCTATTTTTGGAGATGGACAGGCAGGCTTGATGGGGAGGAGGTAGGCCTGTATTTTGAACTTAAAATCTTAAATGGGTTTTTGGGTTCAAAATGTGTAATTTTTTCTTATGCTGCCATCTTTATAATTTTGAATTTTGAGGTTCAGGTCATCGGATTGTTTTGTGACATTAGAGCAGTATCAATGTTGGACTGTTTAGATAAGATATGTTGGAGGCTCAAATTGTGGGTTTTCTTAGAGGACAATGTAAGTAAATAGGGGGGCCATAGCTATAGAGGATAAGCTATTTCATTGATAAACGCTAGAAGTGAAGAGATAGGGGGAGATTTATCAAAACCTTTTGACAAGAAAAGTTGCCTAGATGTCCATAGCAACCAATCAGATAGCTTCTTTCATTTTGCAAAGGCCTTGTCAAAAATATAACAAGTGATCTGATTGGTTGCTATGGGGAACTAGGCAACCTTTCTTCTGCACCGGTTTTAACAAATCTTCTTGATTGCCTTTAGGCAATTAGGTAGCTAAAAGATTCTTTAGCACAAGCAATTAAGTTATTGTTTTATTTGATAGTTCATGTATAAGATTTCTTACCCACCTCTGTCTATTGTGAGCTTGTGTAATGTTTCAATGAGGGACTTAGGCCTATTAGTTGTGTTATAGTGGTGTGAATAGTTGGGCTTTTACCAGATGCATCACAAACCTCACTTGTTCACAATGTCTGGTTTTTAAGAGTAAATAAAGGCCAAACATTTTTACCCACTATCTTCTAAAAAAAAGGTTAGGTCCCTCTGTCGTCTGTTTCTGTCATTATAAAATTGAATGCAATGTAGGAAAGACCTTTTCCTTCCATGTCTATTTATTAAGAAGGGCCTTTATATAAGGGCATCCTCTGAGACACTATATTCAGACAATTTAACCTCCATTAATCTCTTAAGGTAGTTTAACTATATAGCCACATTAGAAATGTATGCATGTAGGATGATTTGAATTGGGAAAATAGGTAAATGACAACAAATATATGAAAAGATGGCAGTATATGGCAATTTTACTGTTTGTTTTTTTTAAAGCAAAAGAGGATCATATAATTGTTTAAAAAGGCTATTTTTGGAGATGGACAGGCAGGCTTGATGGGGAGGAGGTAGGCCTGTATTTTGAACTTAAAATCTTAAATGGGTTTTTGGGTTCAAAATGTGTAATTTTTTCTTATGCTGCCATCTTTATAATTTTGAATTTTGAGGTTCATGTCATCGGATTGTTTTGTGACATTAGAGCAGTATCAATGTTGGACTGTTTAGATAAGATATGTTGGAGGCTCAAATTGTGGGTTTTCTTAGAGGACAATGTAAGTAAATAGGGGGGCCATAGCTATAGAGGATAAGCTATTTCAAGGGTAAACCCTAGAAGTGAAGAGATAGGGGGATATTTATCAAAAGCTTTTGACAGGAAAAGTTGCCTAGATGTCCATAGCAACCAATCAGATAGCTTCTTTCATTTTGCAAAGGCCTTGTCAAAAATATAAGAAGTGATCTGATTGGTTGCTATGGGGAACTAGGCAACCTTTCTTCTGCACCGGTTTTAACAAATCTCCTTGATAGCCTTTAGGCAATTAGGTAGCTAAAAGATTCTTTAGCACAAGCAATTAAGTTATTGTTTTATTTGATAGTTCATGTATAAGATTTCTTACCCACCTCTGTCTATTGTGAGCTTGTGTAATGTTTCAATGAGGGACTTAGGCCTATTAGTTGTGTTATAGTGGTGTGAATAGTTGGGCTTTTACCAGATGCATCACAAACCTCACTTGTTCACAATTTCTGGTTTTTAAGAGTAAATAAAGGCCAAACATTTTTACCCACTATCTTCTAAAAAAAAGGTTAGGTCTCTCTGTCGTCTGTTTCTGTCATTATAAAATTGAATGCAATGTAGGAAAGACCTTTTCCTTCCATGTCTATTTATTAAGAAGGGCCTTTATATAAGGGCATCCTCTAAGACACTATATTCAGACAATTTAACCTCCATTAATCTCTTAAGGTAGTTAAACTATATAGCCACATTAGAAATTTATGCATGTAGGATGGTTTGAATTGGGAAAATAGGTAAATGACAACAAATATATGAAAAGATGGCAGTATATGGCAATTTTACTGTTTGTTTGTTTTTTAAAGCAAAAGAGGATCATATAATTGTTTAAAAAGGCTATTTTTGGAGATGGACAGGCAGGCTTGATGGGGAGGAGGTAGGCCTGTGTTTTGAACTTAAAAACTTAAATGGGTTTTTGGGTTCAAAATGTGTAATTTTCTCATATGCTGCCATCTTTATAATTTTGAATTTTGAGGTTCAGGTCATCGGATTGTTTTGTGACATTAGAGGAGTATCAATGTTGGACTGTTTAGATAGGATATATTGGAGGCTCAAATTGTGGGTTTTCTTAGAGGACAATGTAAGAAAATAGGGGGGCCATAGCTATAGAGGATTAGCTATTTCAAGGGTAAATGCTAGAAGTGAAGAGATAGGGGGAGATTTATCAAAACCTTTTGACAGGAAAAGTTGCCTAGATGTCCATAGCAACCCATCAGATAGCTTCTTTCATTTTGCAAAGGCCTTGTTAAAAATATAAGACGGGATCTGATTGGTTGCTATGGGGAACTGGGCAACCTTTCCTCTGCACAGGTTTTGACAAATCTCCCTGATAGTTTTTAGGCAATTAGGTAGCTATAAGATTCTTTAGCACAAGCAATTAAGTTATTGTTTTATTTGATAGTTCATGTATAAGATTTCTTACCCACCTCTGTCTATTGTGAGCTTGTGTGATGTTTCAATGAGGGACTTGGGCCTATTAGTTTTTTTATAGTGGTGTGAATAGTTGGGCTTTTACCAGATGCATCACAAACCTCACTTGTGCACGATGTCTGGTTTTTAAGAGTAAATAAAGGCCAAACATTTTTACCCACTATCTTCTAAAAAAGGTTAGGTCCCTCTATCGTCTGTTTCTGTCATTATAAAATTGAATGCAATGTAGGATAGACCTTTTCCTTACATGTCTATTTATTAAGAAGGGCCCTTATATAAGGACATTCTCTGGGACACTGTACTGACAATTTAACCTCCATTGTTCTCTTAAGGTAGTTTAACTATATAGCCACATTAGAAATGTTTGCATGTAGGATGGTTTGAATTTTGAAAAAAGGTAAAGGACAACAAATATATGAAAAGATGGCAGTATATGGCAAATTTACTGGGTTTTTTTTTTTTAAAGCAAAAGAGGAGCATATAATTGTTTAAAAAGGATATTTTTGGAGATGGACAGGCAGGCTTGATGGGGAGGAGGTAGGCCTGTATTTTGAACTTAAAAACTTAAATGGGTTTTTGGGTTCAAAATGTGTAATTTTCTCATATGCTGCCATCTTTATAATTTTGAATTTTGAGGTTCAGATCATCGGATTGTTTTGTGACATTAGAGCAGTATCAATGTTGGACTGTTTAGATAGGATATGTTGGAGGCTCAAATTGTGGGTTTTCTAAGAGGACAATGTAAGTAAATAGAGGGGCCATAGCTATAGAGGATAAGCTATTTCAAGGGTAAACCCTAGACGTGAAGAGATAGGGGGATATTTATCAAAACCTTTTGACAGGAAAAGTTGCCTAGATGTCCATAGCAACCAATCAGATAGCTTCTTTCATTTTGCAAAGGCCTTGTCAAAAATATAAGAAGTGATCTGATTGGTTGCTATGGGGGATCTGGGCAACCTTTCCTCTGCACAGGTTTTGACAAATCTCCTTGATAGTCTTTAGGCAATTAGGTAGCTATAAGATTCTTTAGCACAAGCATTTAAGTTATTATTGTATTTGACAGTTCATGTATAAGATTTCTTACCCACCCCTGTCTATTGTGAGCTTGTGTAATGTTTCAGTGAGGGACTTGGGCCTATTAGTTTTGTTATAGTGGTGTGAATAGTTGGGCTTTTACCAGATGCATCACAAACCTCACTTGTGCACGGTGTCTGGTTTTTAAGAGTAAATAAAGGCCAAACATTTTTACCCACTATCTTCTAAAAAAGGTTAGGTCCCTCTGTCGTCTGTTTCTGTCATTATAAAATTGAATGCAACGTAGGATAGACCTTTTCCTTCCATGTCTATTTATTAAGAAGGGCCTTTATATAAGGGCATCCTCTGGGACACTCTACTGACAATTTAACCTCCATTGTTCTCTTAAGGTAGTTTAACTATATAGCCACATTAGAAATGTATGCATGTAGGATGATTTGAATTGGGAAATTAGGTAAAGGACAACAAATATATGAAAAGATGGCAGTATATGGCAACTTTCCTTTTTTTTTTTTTTTAAAGCAAAAGAGGAGCATATAATTGTTTAAAAAGGATATTTTTGGAGATGGACAGGCAGGCTTGATGGGGAGGAGGTAGGCCTGTATTTTGAACTTAAAAACTTAAATGGGTTTTTGGGTTCAAAATGTGTAATTTTCTCATATGCTGCCATCTTTTTAATTTTGAATTTTGAGGTTTCAGGTCATCAGATTGTTTTGTGACTTTAGAGCAGTATCAATGCAGGACTATTTAGAGAGGGTATGTTGGAGGCTCAAATTGTGGGTTTTCTTAGAGGACAATGTAAGTAAATAGGGGGGCCATAGCTATAGAGGATAAGCTATTTCATTGATAAACGCTAGAAGTGAAGAGATAGGGGAGATTTATCAAAACCTTTTGACAGGAAAAGTTGCCTAGATGTCCATAGCAACCAATCAGATAGCTTCTTTCATTTTGCAAAGGCCTTGTCAAAAATATAACAAGTGATCTGATTGGTTGCTATGGGGAACTAGGCAACCTTTCTTCTGCACCGGTTTTAACAAATCTCCTTGATAGCCTTTAGGCAATTAGGTAGCTAAAAGATTCTTTAGCACAAGCAATTAAGTTATTGTTTTATTTGATAGTTCATGTATAAGATTTCTTACCCACCTCTGTCTATTGTGAGCTTGTGTGATGTTTCAATGAGGGACTTGGGCCTATTAGTTTTTTTATAGTGGTGTGTATAGTTGGACATTTACCAGATGCATCACAAACATCACTTGTGCACGATGTCTGATTTTTAAGAGTAAATAAAGGCCAAACTTTTTTACCCACTATCTTCTAAAAAAGGTTAGGTCCCTCTATCGTCTGTTTCTGTCATTATAAAATTGAATGCAATGTAGGATAGACCTTTTCCTTCCATGTCTATTTATTAAGAAGGGCCCTTATATAAGGACATTCTCTGGGACATTGTACTGACAATTTAACCTCCATTGTTCTCTTAAGGTAGTTTAACTATATAGCCACATTAGAAATGTATGCATGTAGGATGGTTTGAATTGGGAAATTAGGTAAAGGACAACAAATATATGAAAAGATGGCAGTATATAGCAAATTTACTGTTTTTTCTTTTAAAGCAAAAGAGGAGCATATAATTGTTTAAAAAGGATATTTTTGGAGATGGACAGGCAGGCTTGATGGGGAGGAGGTAGGCCTGTGTTTTGAACTTAAAAACTTAAATGGGTTTTTGGGTTCAAAATGTGTAATTTTCTCATATGCTTCCATCTTTATAATTTTGAATTTTGAGGTTCAGGTCATCGGATTGTTTTGTGACATTAGAGGAGTATCAATGTTGGACTGTTTAGATAGGATATATTGGAGGCTCAAATTGTGGGTTTTCTTAGAGGACAATGTAAGTAAATAGGGGGGCCATAGCTATAGAGGATTAGCTATTTCAAGGGTAAACCCTAGAAGTGAAGAGATAGGGGGATATTTATCAAAATCTTTTGACAGGAAAAGTTGCCTAGATGTCCACAGCAACCAATCAGATAGCTTCTTTCATTTTGCAAAGGCCTTGTCAAAAATATAAGAAGTGATCTGATTGGTTGCTATGGGGAAACTGGGCAACCTTTCCTCTGCACAGGTTTTGACAAATCTCCTTGATAGTCTTTAGGCAATTAGGTAGCTATAAGATTCTTTAGCACAAGCATTTAAGTTATTATTGTATTTGATAGTTCATGTATAAGATTTCTTACCAACCCCTGTCTATTGTGAGCTTGTGTAATGTTTCAGCGAGGGACTTGGGCCTATTAGTTTTGTTATAGTGGTGTGAATAGTTGGGCTTTTACCAGATGCATCACAAACCTCACTTGTGCACGGTGTCTGGTTTTTAAGAGTAAATAAAGGCCAAAC
This sequence comes from Hyla sarda, assembly GCF_029499605.1. NCBI lineage: Eukaryota > Metazoa > Chordata > Amphibia > Anura > Hylidae > Hyla > Hyla sarda. The sequence continues at coordinate 491,887,996 of NC_079189.1, forward strand.
ATTTTTACCCACTATCTTCTAAAAAAGGTAAGGTCCCTCTGTCGTCTGTTTCTGTCATTATAAAATTGAATGCAATGTAGGATAGACCTTTTCCTTCCATGTCTATTTATTAAGAAGGGCCTTTATATAAGGGCAACCTCTGGAACACTCTACTGACAATTTATCCTCCATTGTTCTCTTAAGGTAGTTTAACTATATAGCCACATTAGAAATGTATGCATGTAGGATGATTTGAATTGTAAAATTAGGTAAAAGACAACAAATATATGAAAAGATGGCAGAATATGGCAACTTTCCTTTTTTTTTTTTTTTTTAAAGCAAAAGAGGAGCATATAATTGTTTAAAAGGATATTTTTGGAGATGGACAGGCAGGCTTGATGGGGAGGAGGTAGGCCTGTATTTTGAACTTAAAAACTTAAATGGGTTTTTGGGTTCAAAATGTGTAATTTTCTCAAATGCTGCCATCTTTATAATTTTGAATTTTGAGGTTCAGGTCATCGGATTGTTTTGTGACATTAGAGCAGTATCAATGTTGGACTGTTTAGATAGGATATGTTGGAGGCTCAAACTGTGGGTTTTCTTAGAGGACAATGTAAGTAAATAGGGGGGCCATAGCTATAGAGGATAAGCTATTTCAAGGGTAAACTCTGGAAGTGAAGAGATAGGGGGATATTTATCAAAACCTTTTGATAGGAAAAGTTGCCTAGATGTCCATAGCAACCAATCAGATAGCTTCTTTCATTTTGCAAAGGCCTTGTCAAAAATATAAGAAGTGATCTGATTGGTTGCTATGGGGGAACTGGGCAACCTTTCCTCTGCACAGGTTTTGACAAATCTCCTTGATAGTCTTTAGGCAATTAGGTAGCTATAAGATTCTTTAGCACAAGCATTTAAGTTATTATTGTATTTGATAGTTCATGTATAAGATTTCTTACCCACCCCTGTCTATTGTGAGCTTGTGTAATGTTTCAGTGAGGGACTTGGGCCTATTAGTTTTGTTATAGTGGTGTGAATAGTTGGGCTTTTACCAGATGCATCACAAACCTCACTTGTGCACGGTGTCTGGTTTTTAAGAGTAAATAAAGGCCAAACATTTTTACCCACTATCTTCTAAAAAAGGTTAGGTCCCTCTGTCGTCTGTTTCTGTCATTATAAAATTGAATGCAACGTAGGATAGACCTTTTCCTTCCATGTCTATTTATTAAGAACGGCCTTTATATAAGGGCATCCTCTGGGACACTCTAATGACAATTTAACCTCCATTGTTCTCTTAAGGTAGTTTAACTATATAGCCACATTAGAAATGTATGCATGTAGGATGATTTGAATTGGGAAATTAGGTAAAGGACAACAAATATATGAAAAGATGGCAGTATATGGCAACTTTACTTTTTTTTTTTTTTTTAAAGCAAAAGAGGAGCATATAATTGTCTAAAAAGGATATTTTTGGAGATGGACAGGCAGGCTTGATAGGGAGGAGGTAGGCCTGTATTTTGAACTTAAAAACTTAAATGGGTTTTTGGGTTCAAAATGTGTAATTTTCTCATATGCTGCCATCTTTATAATTTTGAATTTTGAGGTTTCAGGTCATCAGATTGTTTTGTGACTTTAGAGCAGTATCAATGCAGGACTATTTAGAGAGGGTATGTTGGAGGCTCAAATTGTGGGTTTTCTTAGAGGACAATGTAAGTAAATAGGGGGGCCATAGCTATAGAGGATAAGCTATTTCATTGATAAACGCTAGAAGTGAAGAGATAGGGGGAGATTTATCAACACCTTTTGACAGGAAAAGTTGTCTAGATGTCCATAGCAACCAATCAGATAGCTTCTTTCATTTTGCAAAGGCCTTGTCAAAAATATAACAAGTGATCTGATTGGTTGCTATGGGGAACTAGGCAACCTTTCTTCTGCACTGGTTTTAACAAATCTCCTTGATAGCCTTTAGGCAATTAGGTAGCTAAAAGATTCTTTAGCACAAGCAATTAAGTTATTGTTTTATTTGATAGTTCATGTATAAGATTTCTTACCCACCTCTGTCTATTGTGAGCTTGTGTAATGTTTCAATGAGGGACTTAGGCCTATTAGTTGTGTTATAGTGGTGTGAATAGTTGGGCTTTTACCAGATGCATCACAAACCTCACTTGTTCACGATGTCTGGTTTTTAAGAGTAAATAAAGGCCAAACATTTTTACCCACTATCTTCTAAAAAAAAGGTTAGGTCCCTCTGTCGTCTGTTTCTGTCATTATAAAATTGAATGCAATATAGGAAAGACCTTTTCCTTCCATGTCTATTTATTAAGAAGGGCCTTTATATAAGGGCATCCTCTGAGACACTATATTCAGACAATTTAACCTCCATTAATCTCTTAAGGTAGTTTAACTATATAGCCACATTAGAAATTTATGCATGTAGGATGGTTTGAATTGTGAAAATAGGTAAATGACAACAAATATATGAAAAGATGGCAGTATATGGCAATTTTACTGTTTGTTTGTTTTTTAAAGCAAAAGAGGATCATATAAATGTTTAAAAAGGCTAATTTTTGGAGAGGGACAGGCAGGCTTGATGGGGAGGAGGTAGGCCTGTATTTTGAACTTAAAAACTTAAATGGGTTTTTGGGTTCAAAATGTGTAATTTTCTCATATGCTGCCATCTTTATAATTTTGAATTTTGAGGTTCAGGTCATCGGATTGTTTTGTGACATTAGAGGAGTATCAATGTTGGACTGTTTAGATAGGATATATTGGAGGCTCAAATTGTGGGTTTTCTTAGAGGACAATGTAAGTAAATAGGGGGGCCATAGCTATAGAGGATTAGCTATTTCAAGGGTAAATGCTAGAAGTGAAGAGATAGGGGGAGATTTATCAAAACCTTTTGACAGGAAAAGTTGCCTAGATGTCCATAGCAACCCATCAGATAGCTTCTTTCATTTTGCAAAGGCCTTGTTAAAAATATAAGACGGGATCTGATTGGTTGCTATGGGGAACTGGGCAACCTTTCCTCTGCACAGGTTTTGACATATCTCCTTGATAGTTTTTAGGCAATTAGGTAGCTATAAGATTCTTTAGCACAAGCAATTAAGTTATTGTTTTATTTGATAGTTCATGTATAAGATTTCTTACCCACCTCTGTCTATTGTGAGCTTGTGTGATGTTTCAATGAGGGACTTGGGCCTATTAGTTTTTTTATAGTGGTGTGAATAGTTGGGCTTTTACCAGATGAATCACAAACCTCACTTGTGCACGATGTCTGGTTTTTAAGAGTAAATAAAGGCCAAACATTTTTACCCACTATCTTCTAAAAAAGGTTAGGTCCCTCTATCGTCTGTTTCTGTCATTATAAAATTGAATGCAATGTAGGATAGACCTTTTCCTTCCATGTCTATTTATTAGGAAGGGCCCTTATATAAGGACATTCTCTGGGACATTGTACTGACAATTTAACCTCCATTGTTCTCTTAAGGTAGTTTAACTATATAGCCACATTAGAAATGTATGCATGTAGGATGGTTTGAATTGGGAAAAAAGGTAAAGGACAACAAATATATGAAAAGATGGCAGTATGTGGCAAATTTACTGTTTTTTTTTTTTTTAAAGCAAAAGAGGAGCATATAATTGTTTAAAAAGGATATTTTTGGAGATGGACAGGCAGGCTTGATGGGGTGGAGGTAGGCCTGTATTTTGAACTTAAAAACTTAAATGGGTTTTTGGGTTCAAAATGTGTAATTTTCTCATATGCTGCCATCTTTATAATTTTGAATTTTGAGGTTCAGGTCATCGGATTGTTTTGTGACATTAGAGCAGTATCAATGTTGGACTGTTTAGATAGGATATGTTGGAGGCTCAAATTGTGGGTTTTCTTAGAGGACAATGTAAGTAAATAGGGGGGCCATAGCTATAGAGGATAAGCTATTTCAAGGGTAAACCCTAGAAGTGAAGAAATAGGGGGAGATTTATCAAAACCTTTTGACATGAAAAGTTGAATAGATGTCCATAGCAACCAATCAGATAGCTTCTTTCATTTTGCAAAGGCCTTGTAAAAAATATAAGAAGTGATCTGATTGGTTGCTATGGGGAACTGGGCAACCTTTCCTCTGCACAGGTTTTGACAAATCTCCTTGATAGTCTTTAGGCAATTAAGTAACTATAAGAATATTTAGCACAAGCATTTAAGTTATTATTGTATTTGATAGTTCATGTATAAGATTTCTTACCCACCCCTGTCTATTGTGAGCTTGTGTAATGTTTCAGTGAGGGACTTGGGCCTATTAGTTTCGTTATAGTGATGTGAATAGTTGGGCTTTTACCAGATGCTTCACTAACCTCACTTGTGCACGGTGTCTGGTTTTTAAGAGTAAATAAAGGCCAAACATTTTTACCCACTATCTTCTAAAAAAGGTTAGGTCCCTCTGTCGTCTGTTTCTGTCATTATAAAATTGAATGCAATGTAGGATAGACCTTTTCCTTCCATGTCTATTTATTAAGAAGGGCCTTTATATAAGGGCATCCTCTGGGACACTCTACTGACAATTTAACCTCCATTGTTCTCTTAAGGTAGTTTAACTATATAGCCACATTAGAAATGTATGCATGTAGGATGGTTTGAATTGGGAAAATAGGTAAATGACAACAAATATATGAAAAGATGGCAGTATATGGCAATTTTACTGTTTGGTTTTTTTTAAAGCAAAAGAGGATCATATAATTGTTTAAAAAGGCTATTTTTGGAGATGGACAGGCAGGCTTGATGGGGAGGAGGTAGGCCTGTGTTTTGAACTTAAAAACTTAAATGGGTTTTTGGGTTCAAAATGTGTAATTTTCTCATATGCTGCCATCTTTATAATTTTGAATTTTGAGGTTCAGGTCATCGGATTGTTTTGTGACATTAGAGCAGTATCAATGTTGGACTGTTTAGATAGGATATATTGGAGGCTCAAATTGTGGGTTTTCTTAGAGGACAATGTAAGTAAATAGGGGGGCCATAGCTATAAAGGATTAGCTATTTCAAGGGTAAACCCTAGAAGTGAAGAGATAGGGGGATATTTATCAAAATCTTTTGACAGGAAAAGTTGCCTAGATGTCCATAGCAACCAATAGATAGCTTCTTTCATTTTGCAAAGGCCTTGTCAAAAATATAAGAAGTGATCTGATTGGTTGCTATGGGGGAACTGGGCAACCTTTCCTCTGCACAGGTTTTGACAAATCTCCTTGATAGTCTTTAGGCAATTAGGTAGCTATAAGATTCTTTAGCACAAGCATTTAAGTTATTATTGTATTTGATAGTTCATGTATAAGATTTCTTACCCACCCCTGTCTATTGTGAGCTTGTGTAATGTTTCAGCGAGGGACTTGGGCCTATTAGTTTTGTTATAGTGGTGTGAATAGTTGGGCTTTTACCAGATGCATCACTAACCTCACTTGTGCACGGTGTCTGGTTTTTAAGAGTAAATAAAGGCCAAACATTTTTACCCACTATCTTCTAAAAAAGGTTAGGTCCCTCTGTCATCTGTTTCTGTCATTATAAAATTGAATGCAATGTAGGATAGACCTTTTCCTTCCATGTCTATTTATTAAGAAGGGCCTTTATATAAGGGCATCCTCTGGGACACTCTACTGACAATTTAACCTCCATTGTTCTCTTAAGGTAGTTTAACTATATAGCCACATTAGAAATGTATGCATGTAGGATGATTTGAATTGGGAAATTAGGTAAAGGACAACAAATATATGAAAAAATGGCAGTATATGGCAACTTTACTTTTTTTTTTTTTTTAAAGCAAAAGAGGAGCATATAATTGTTTAAAAAGGATATTTTTGGAGATGGACAGGCAGGCTTGATGGGGAGGAGGTAGGCCTGTATTTTGAACTTAAAAACTTAAATGGGTATTTGGGTTCAAAATGTGTAATTTTCTCATATGCTGCCATCTTTATAATTTTGAATTTTGAGGTTTCAGGTCATCAGATTTTTTTGTGACTTTAGAGCAGTATCAATGCAGGACTGTTTAGAGACGGTATGTTGGAGGCTCAAATTGTGGGTTTTCTTAGAGGGCAATGTAAGTAAATAGGGGGGCCATAGCTATAAAGGATAAGCTATTTCATTGATAAACGCTAGAAGTGAAGAGATAGGGGGAGATTTATCAAAACCTTTTGACAGGAAAAGTTGCCTAGATGTCCATAGCAACCAATCAGATAGCTTCTTTCATTTTGCAAAGGCCTTGTCAAAAATATAAGAAGGGATCTGATTGGTTGCTATGGGGAACTGGGCAACCTTTCCTCTGCACAGGTTTTGACTAATCTCCTTGATAGTCTTTAGGCAATTAGGTAGCTATAAGATTCTTTGGCACAAGCATTTAAGTTATTATTGTATTTGATAGTTCATGTATAAGATTTCTTACCCACCCCTGTCTATTGTGAGCTTGTGTAATGTTTCAATGAGGAACTGGGGCCTATTAGTTTTGTTATAGAGCTGTGAATAGTTGGGCTTTAACAAGATGCATCACAAACCTCACTTGTGCACGATGTCTGGTTTTTAAGAGTAAATAAAGGCCAAATATTTTTACCCACTATCTTCTAAAAAAGGTTAGGTCCCTCTATCGTCGTTTTCTGTCATTATAAAATTGAATGTAATGTAGGATAGACCTTTTCCTTCCATGTCTTTTTATTAAGAAGGGCCTTTATATAAGGGCATCCTCTGGGACACTCTACTGACAATTTAACCTCCATTGTTCTCTTAAGGTAGTTTAACTATATAGCCACCTTAGAAATGTATGCATGTAGGATGGTTTGAATTGGGAAATTAGGTAAAGGACAACAAATATATGAAAAGATGGCAGTATATGGCAACTTTACTTTTTTTTTTTTTTTTTTTAAAGCAAAAGGGGAGCATATAATTGTTTAAAAAGGATATTTTTGGAGATGGACAGGCAGGCTTGATGGGGAGGAGAGGTAGGCCTGTATTTTGAACTTAAAAACTTAAATGGGTTTTTGGGTTCAAAATGTGTAATTTTCTCATATGGTGCCATCTTTATAATTTTGAATTTTGAGGTTCAGGTCATCGGATTGTTTTGTGACATTAGAGCAGTATCAATGTTGGACTGTTTAGATAGGATATGTTGGAGGCTCAAATTGTGGGTTTTCTTAGAGGACAATGTAAGTAAATAGGGGGGCCATAGCTATAGAGGATAAGCTATTTCAAGGGTAAACCCTAGAAGTGAAGAAATAGGGGGAGATTTATCAAAACCTTTTGACATGAAAAGTTGAATAAATGTCCATAGCAACCAATCAGATAGCTTCTTTCATTTTGCAAAGGCCTTGTCAAAAATATAAGAAGTGATCTGATTGGTTGCTATGGGGGAACTGGGCAACCTTTCCTCTGCACAGGTTTTGACAAATCTCCTTGATAGTCTTTAGGCAATTAGGTAACTATAAGATTCTTTAGCACAAGCATTTAAGTTATTATTGTATTTGATAGTTCATGTATAAGATTTCTTACCCACCCCTGTCTATTGTGAGCTTGTGTAATGTTTCAGTGAGGGACTTGGGCCTATTAGTTTCGTTATAGTGGTGTGAATAGTTGGGCTTTTACCAGATGCATCACTAACCTCACTTGTGCACGGTGTCTGGTTTTTAAGAGTAAATAAAGGCCAAACATTTTTACCCACTATCTTGTAAAAAAGGTTAGGTCCCTCTGTCGTCTGTTTCTGTCATTATAGAATTGAATGCAATGTAGGATAGACCTTTTCCTTCCATGTCTATTTATTAAGAAGGGCCTTTATATAAGGGCATCCTCTGGGACACTCTACTGACAATTTAACCTCCATTGTTCTCTTAACCCCTTAAGGACCGAAGGTTTTTCCGTTTTTGCATTTTCGTTTTTTGCTCCTTGCCTTTAAAAAATCATAACTCTTTCAAATTTACACCTAAAAATCCATATGATGGCTTATTTTTTGCGCCACCAATTCTACTTTGTAATGACGTCAGTCATTTTGCCCAAAAATCTATGGTGAAGCGGGAAAAAAAATCATTGTGCGACAAAATTGAAAAAAAAAACGCCTTTTTGTAACTTTTGGGGGCTTCCGTTTCTACGTAGTACATTTTTCGGTAAAAATGACACCTGATATGTATTCTGTAGTTCCATACGATTAAAATGATACCCTACTTATATAGGTTTGATTTTGTCGGACTTCTGGAAAAAATCATAACTACATGCAGGAAAATTAATACGTTTAAAATTGTCATCTTCTGACCCCTATAACTTTTTTATTTTTCCGTGTATGGGGCGGTATGAGGGCTCATTTTTTGCGCCGTGATCTGAAGTTTTTAACGGTACCATTTTTGCATTGATAGGACTTATTGATCACTTTTTATTCATTTTTAAATGATATAAAAAGTGATCAAAAATGCACTATTTTGGACTTTGGAATTTTTTTGCGCGCACGCCATTGACCGAGCGGTTTAATTAATGATATATTTTTATAATTCGGACATTTCCGCACGCGGTGATACCACATATGTTTATTTTTATTTTTATTTACACTGTGTTTTTTTTTTTATTGGAAAAGGGGGGTGATTCAAACTTTTAATAGGGGAGGAGTTAAATGATCTTTATTCACTTTTTTTTTGCACTTTTTTTTTGCAGTGTTATAGGTCCCATAGGGACCTATAACACTGCACACACTGATCTTCTATGTTGATCACTGGTTTCTCATAAGAAACCAGTGATCAACGATTCTGCCGGATGACTGCTCATGCCTGGATCTCAGGCACTGAGCAGTCATTCGGCGATCGGACAGCGAGGAGGCAGGTAGGGGCCCTCCCGCTGTCCTGTCAGCTGTTCGGGATGCCGCGATTTCACCGCGGCTATCCCGAACAGCCCACTGAGCTAGCCGGGATGCTTTCGGTTTCACTTTAGACGCGGCGTTCAACTTTGAACGCCGCGTCTAAAGGGTTAATAGCGCGCGGCACAGCGATCAATGCCGCGCGCTATTAGCCACGGGTCCCGGCCGTTGTTAGAGGCCGGGCCCGACCCGCTATGACGCGGGGCCACGCCGTGGCCCCGCGTTATAGATCGGGAGTGGACACATGACGTTCCAGTACGTCATGTGTCCTTAAGGGGTTAAGGTAGTTTAACTATATAGCCACATTAGAAATGTATGCATGTAGGATGATTTGAATTGGGAAATTAGGTAAAGGACAACAAATATATGAAAAGATGGCAGTATATGGCAACTTTACTTTTTTTTTTTTTTTTTAAAGCAAAAGAGGAGCATATAATTGTTTAAAAAGGATATTTTTGGAGATGGATAGGCAGGCTTGATGGGGAGGAGGTAGGCCTGTATTTTGAACTTAAAAACTTAAATGGGTTTTTGGGTTCAAAATGTGTAATTTTCTCATATGCTGCCATCTTTATAATTTTGAATTTTGAGGTTCAGGTCATCGGATTGTTTTGTGACATTAAAGGAGTATCAATGTTGGACTGTTTAGATAAGATGTATTGGAGGCTCAAATTGTGGGTTTTCTTAGAGGACAATGTAAGTAAATAGGGGGGCCATAGCTATAGAGGATTAGCTATTTCAAGGGTAAACCCTAGAAGTGAAGAGATAGGGGGATATTTATCAAAATCTTTTGACAGGAAAAGTTGCCTAGATGTCCATAGCAACCAATCAGATAGCTTCTTTCATTTTGCAAAGGCCTTGTCAAAAATATAAGAAGTGATCTGATTGGTTGCTATGGGGGAACTGGGCAACCTTTCCTCTGCACAGGTTTTGACAAATCTCCTTGATAGTCTTTAGGCAATTAGGTAGCTATAACATTCTTTAGCACAACCATTTAAGTTATTATTGTATTTGATAGTTCATGTATAAGATTTCTTACCCACCCCTGTCTATTGTGAGCTTGTGTAATGTTTCAGCGAGGGACTTGGGCCTATTAGTTTTGTTATAGTGGTGTGAATAGTTGGGCTTTTACCAGATGCATCACAAACCTCACTTGTGCACGGTGTCTGGTTTTTAAGAGTAAATAAAGGCCAAATATTTTTACCCACTATCTTCTAAAAAAGGTTATGTCCCTCTGTCGTCTGTTTCTGTCATTATAAAATTGAATGCAATGTAGGATAGACCTTTTCCTTCCATGTCTATTTATTAAGAAGGGCCTTTATATAAGGGCATCCTCTGGGACACTCTACTGACAATTTAACCTCCATTGTTCTCTTAAGGTAGTTTAACTATATAGCCACATTAGAAATGTATGCATGTAGGATGATTTGAATTGGGAAATTAGGTAAAGGACAACAAATATATGAAAAGATGGCAGTATATGGCAACTTTACTTTTTTTTTTTTTTTTTTAAAGCAAAAGAGGAGCATATAATTGTTTAAAAAGGATATTTTTGGAGATGGATAGGCAGGCTTGATGGGGAGGAGGTAGGCCTGTATTTTGAACTTAAAAACTTAAATGGGTTTTTGGGTTCAAAATGTGTAATTTTCTCATATGCTGCCATCTTTATAATTTTGAATTTTGAGGTTCAGGTCATCGGATTGTTTTGTGACATTAGAGGAGTATCAATGTTGGACTGTTTAGATAGGATGTATTGGAGGCTCAAATTGTGGGTTTTCTTAGAGGACAATGTAAGTAAATAGGGGGGCCTTAGCTATAGAGGATAAGCTATTTCAAGGGTAAACCCTAGAAGTGAAGAAATAGGGGGAGATTTATCAAAACCTTTTGACATGAAAAGTTGAATAAATGTCCATAGCAACCAATCAGATAGCTTCTTTCATTTTGCAAAGGCCTTGTCAAAAATATAAGAAGTGATCTGATTGGTTGCTATGGGGGAACTGGGCAACCTTTCTTCTGCACAGGTTTTGACAAATCTCCTTGATAGTCTTTAGGCAATTAGGTAACTATAAGATTCTTTAGCACAAGCATTTAAGTTATTATTGTATTTGATAGTTCATGTATAAGATTTCTTACCCACCCCTGTCTATTGTGAGCTTGTGTAATGTTTCAGTGAGGGACTTGGGCCTATTAGTTTCGTTATAGTGGTGTGAATAGTTGGGCTTTTACCAGATGCATCACTAACCTCACTTGTGCACGGTGTCTTGTTTTTAAGAGTAAATAAAGGCCAAACATTTTTACCCACTATCTTCTAAAAAAGGTTAGGTCCCTCTGTCGTCTGTTTCTGTCATTATAAAATTGAATGCAATGTAGGATAGACCTTTTCCTTCCATGTCTATTTATTAAGAAGGGCCTTTATATAAGGGCATCCTCTGGGACACTCTACTGACAATTTAACCTCCATTGTTCTCTTAAGGTAGTTTAACTATATAGCCACATTAGAAATGTATGCATGTAGGATGGTTTGAATTGGGAAAATAGGTAAATGACAACAAATCTATAAAAAGATGGCAGTATATGGCAATTTTACTGTTTGGTTTTTTTTAAAGCAAAAGAGGATCATATAATTGTTTAAAAAGGCTATTTTTGGAGATGGACAGGCAGGCTTGATGGGGAGGAGGTAGGCCTGTGTTTTGAACTTAAAAACTTAAATGGGTTTTTGGGTTCAAAATGTGTAATTTTCTCATATGCTGCCATCTTTATAATTTTGAATTTTGAGGTTCGGTCATCGGATTGTTTTGTGACATTAGAGGAGTATCAATGTTGGACTGTTTAGATAGGATATATTGGAGGCTCACATTGTGGGTTTTCTTAGAGGACAATGTAAGTAAATAGGGGGGCCATAGCTATAGAGGATAAGCTATTTCAAGGGTAAACGCTAGAAGTGAAGAGATAGGGGGAGATTTATCAAAACCTTTTGACAGGAAAAGTTGCCTAGATGTCCATAGCAACCCATCAGATAGCTACTTTCATTTTGCAAAGGCCTTGTTAAAAATATAAGACGGGATCTGATTGGTTGCTATGGGGGAACTGGGCAACCTTTCTTCTGCACAGGTTTTGACAAATCTCCTTGATAGTCTTTAGGCAATTAGGTAACTATAAGATTCTTTAGCACAAGCATTTAAGTTATTATTGTATTTGATAGTTCATGTATAAGATTTCTTACCCACCCCTGTCTATTGTGAGCTTGTGTAATGTTTCAGTGAGGGACTTGGGCCTATTAGTTTCGTTATAGTGGTGTGAATAGTTGGGCTTTTACCAGATGCATCACTAACCTCACTTGTGCACGGTGTCTGGTTTTTAAGAGTAAATAAAGGCCAAACATTTTTACCCACTATCTTCTAAAAAAGGTTAGGTCCCTCTGTCGTCTGTTTCTGTCATTATAAAATTGAATGCAATGTAGGATAGACCTTTTCCTTCCATGTCTATTTATTAAGAAGGGCCTTTATATAAGGGCATCCTCTGGGACACTCTACTGACAATTTAACCTCCATTGTTCTCTTAAGGTAGTTTAACTATATAGCCACATTAGAAATGTATGCATGTAGGATGGTTTGAATTGGGAAAATAGGTAAATGACAACAAATCTATGAAAAGATGGCAGTATATGGCAATTTTACTGTTTGGTTTTTTTTAAAGCAAAAGAGGATCATATAATTGTTTAAAAAGGCTATTTTTGGAGATGGACAGGCAGGCTTGATGGGGAGGAGGTAGGCCTGTGTTTTGAACTTAAAAACTTAAATGGGTTTTTGGGTTCAAAATGTGTAATTTTCTCATATGCTGCCATCTTTATAATTTTGAATTTTGAGGTTCGGTCATCGGATTGTTTTGTGACATTAGAGGAGTATCAATGTTGGACTGTTTAGTAAGGATATATTGGAGGCTCACATTGTGGGTTTTCTTAGAGGACAATGTAAGTAAATAGGGGGGCCATAGCTATAGAGGATAAGCTATTTCAAGGGTAAACGCTAGAAGTGAAGAGATAGGGGGAGATTTATCAAAACCTTTTGACAGGAAAAGTTGCCTAGATGTCCATAGCAACCAATCAGATAGCTTCTTTCATTTTGCAAAGGCCTTGTTAAAAATATAAGACGGGATCTGATTGGTTGCTATGGGGAACTGGGCAACCTTTCCTCTGCACAGGTTTTGACAAATCTCCCTGATAGTTTTTAGGCAATTAGGTAGCTATAAGATTCTTTAGCACAAGCAATTAAGTTATTGTTTTATTTGATAGTTCATGTATAAGATTTCTTACCCACCTCTGTCTATTGTGAGCTTGTGTGATGTTTCAATGAGGGACTTGGGCCTATTAGTTTTTTTTATAGTGGTGTGAATAGTTGGGCTTTTACCAGATGCATCAAAAACCTCACTTGTGCACGATGTCTGGTTTTTAAGAGTAAATAAAGGCCAAACATTTTTACCCACTATCTTCTAAAAAAGGTTAGGTCCCTCTGTCGTCTGTTTCTGTCATTATAAAATTGAATGCAATGTAGGATAGACCTTTTCCTTCCATGTCTATTTATTAAGAAGGGCCTTTATATAAGGACATCCTCTGGGACACTCTACTGACAATTTAACCTCCATTGTTCTCTTACGGTTGTTTAACTATATAGCCACATTAGAAATGTATGCATGTAGGATGGTTTGAATTGGGAAAAAAGGTAAAGGACAACAAATATATGAAAAGATGGCAGTATATGGCAACTTTACTGTTTTTTTTTTTTAAAGCAAAAGAGGAGCATATAATTGTTTAAAAAGGATATTTTTGGAGATGGACAGGCAGGCTTGATGGGGTGGAGGTAGGCCTGTGTTTTGAACTTAAAAACTTAAATGGGTTTTTGGGTTCAAAATGTGTAATTTTCTCATATGCTGCCATCTTTATAATTTTGAATTTTGAGGTTCAGGTCATCGGATTGTTTTGTGACATTAGAGCAGTATCAATGTTGGACTGTTTAGATAGGATATATTGGAGGGTCAAATTGTGGGTTTTCTTGGAGGACAATGTAAGTAAATAGGGGGGCCATAGCTATAGAGGATAAGCTATTTCAAGGGTAAATGCTAGAAGTGAAGAGATAGGGGGAGATTTATCAAAACCTTTTGACAGGAAAAGTTGCCTAGATGTCCATAGCAACCCATCAGATAGCTTCTTTCATTTTGCAAAGTCCTTCTCAAAAATATAAGAAGGGATCTGATTGATTGCTATGGGGAACTGGGCAACCTTTCCTCTGCACAGGTTTTGACAAATCTCCCTGATAGTCTTTAGGCAATTAGGTAGCTATAAGATTCTTTAGTTCATGTATAAGATTTCTTACCCACCCCTGTCTATTGTGAGCTTGTATAATGTTTCAGTGAGGGACTTGGGCCTATTAGTTTTGTTATAGTGGTGTGAATAGTTGGGCTTTTACCAGATGCATCACAAACCTCACTTGTGCACGATGTCTGGTTTTTAAGAGTAAATAAAGGCCAAACATTTTTACCCACTATCTTCTAAAAAATTTTAGGTCCCTCTGTCGTCTGTTTCTGTCATTATAAAATTGAATGCAATGTAGGATAGACCTTTTCCTTCCATGTCTATTTATTAAGAAGGGCCTTTATATAAGGGCATCCTCTGGGACACTCTACTGACAATTTAACCTCCATTGTTCTCTTAAGGTAGTTTAACTATATAGCCACATTAGAAATGTATGCATGTAGGATGATTTGAATTGTAAAATTAGGTAAAGGACAACAAATATATGAAAAGATGGCAGTATATGGCAACTTTACTTTTTTTTTTTTTTTTTAAAGCAAAAGAGGAGCATATAATTGTTTAAAAAGGATATTTTTGGAGATGGACAGGCAGGCTTGATGGGGAGGAGGTAGGCCTGTATTTTGAACTTAAAAACTTAAATGGGTTTTTGGGTTCAAAATGTGTAATTTTCTCATATGCTGCCATCTTTATAATTTTGAATTTTGAGGTTCAGGTCATCGGATTGTTTTGTGACATTAGAGGAGTATCAATGTTGGACTGTTTAGATAGGATATATTGGAGGCTCAAATTGTGGGTTTTCTTAGAGGACAATGTAAGTAAATAGGGGGGCCAAAGCTATAGAGGATTAGCTATTTCAAGGGTAAACCCTAGAAGTGAAGAGATAGGGGAATATTTATCAAAATCTTTTGACAGGAAAAGTTGCCTAGATGTCCATAGCAACCAATCAGATAGCTTCTTTCATTTTGCAAAGGCCTTGTCAAAAATATAAGAAGTGATCTGATTGGTTGCTATGGGGGAACTGGGCAACCTTTCCTCTGCACAGGTTTTGACAAATCTCCTTGATAGTCTTTAGGCAATTAGGTAGCTATAAGATTCTTTAGCACAAGCATTTAAGTTATTATTGTATTTGATAGTTCATGTATAAGATTTCTTACCCACCCCTGTCTATTGTGAGCTTGTGTAATGTTTCAGCGAGGGACTTGGGCCTATTAGTTTTGTTATAGTGGTGTGAATAGTTGGGCTTTTACCAGATGCTTCACAAACCTCACTTGTGCACGGTGTCTGGTTTTTAAGAGTAAATAAAGGCCAAACATTTTTACCCACTATCTTCTAAAAAAGGTTATGTCCCTCTGTCGTCTGTTTCTGTCATTATCAAATTGAATGCAATGTAGGATAGACCTTTTCCTTCCATGTCTATTTATTAAGAAGGGCCTTTATATAAGGGCATCCTCTGGGACACTCTACTGACAATTTAACCTCCATTGTTCTCTTAAGGTAGTTTAACTATATAGCCACATTAGAAATGTATGCATGTAGGATGATTTGAATTGGGAAATTAGGTAAAGGACAACAAATATATGAAAAGATGGCAGTATATGGCAACTTTACATTTTTTTTTTTTTTAAAGCAAAAGAGGAGCATATAATTGTTTAAAAAGGATATTTTTGGAGATGGACAGGCAGGCTTAATGGGGAGGAGGTAGGCCTGTATTTTGAACTTAAAAACTTAAATGGGTATTTGGGTTCAAAATGTGTAATTTTCTCATATGCTGCCATCTTTATAATTTTGAATTTTGAGGTTTCAGGTCATCAGATTTTTTTGTGACTTTAGAGCAGTATCAATGCAGGACTGTTTAGAGACGGTATGTTGGAGGCTCAAATTGTGGGTTTTCTTAGAGGGCAATGTAAGTAAATAGGGGGGCCATAGCTATAAAGGATAAGCTATTTCATTGATAAACGCTAGAAGTGAAGAGATAGGGGGAGATTTATCAAAACCTTTTGACAGGAAAAGTTGCCTAGATGTCCATAGCAACCAATCAGATAGCTTCTTTCATTTTGCAAAGGCCTTGTCAAAAATATAAGAAGGGATCTGATTGGTTGCTATGGGGAACTGGGCAACCTTTCCTCTGCACAGGTTTTGACTAATCTCCTTGATAGTCTTTAGGCAATTAGGTAGCTATAAGATTCTTTGGCACAAGCATTTAAGTTATTATTGTATTTGATAGTTCTTGTATAAGATTTCTTACCCACCCCTGTCTATTGTGAGCTTGTGTGATGTTTCAATGAGGAACTTGGGCCTATTAGTTTTGTTATAAAGCTGTGAATAGTTGGGCTTTAACCAGATGCATCACAAACCTCACTTGTGCACGATGTCTGGTTTTTAAGAGTAAATAAAGGCCAAATATTTTTACCCACTATCTTCTAAAAAAGGTTAGGTCCCTCTATCGTCTTTTTCTGTCATTATAAAATTGAATGTAATGTAGGATAGACCTTTTCCTTCCATGTCTATTTATTAAGAAGGGCCTTTATATAAGGGCATCCTCTGGGACACTCTACTGACAATTTAACCTCCATTGTTCTCTTAAGGTAGTTTAACTATATAGCCACCTTAGAAATGTATGCATGTAGGATGGTTTGAATGGGGAAATTAGGTAAAGGACAACAAATATATGAAAAGATGGCAGTATATGGCAACTTTACTTTTTTTTTTTTTTTTTTTAAAGCAAAAGAGGAGCATATAATTGTTTAAAAAGGATATTTTTGAAGATGGACAGGCAGGCTTGATGGGGAGGAGGTAGGCCTGTATTTTGAACTTAAAAACTTAAATGGGTTTTTGGGTTCAAAATGTGTAATTTTCTCATATGCTGCCATCTTTATAATTTTGAATTTTGAGGTTCAGGTCATCGGATTGTTTTGTGACATTAGAGCAGTATCAATGTTGGACTGTTTAGATAGGATATGTTGGAGGCTCAAATTGTGGGTTTTCTTAGAGGACAATGTAAGTAAATAGGGGGGCCATAGCTATAGAGGATAAGCTATTTCAAGGGTAAACCCTAGAAGTGAAGAAATAGGGGGAGATTTATAAAACCTTTTGACATGAAAAGTTGAATAAATGTCCATAGCAACCAATCAGATAGCTTCTTTCATTTTGCAAAGGCCTTGTCAAAAATATAAGAAGTGATCTGATTGGTTGCTATGGGGGAACTGGGCAACCTTTCCTCTGCAAAGGTTTTGACAAATCTCCTTGATAGTCTTTAGGCAATTAGGTAACTATAAGATTCTTTAGCACAAGCATTTAAGTTATTATTGTATTTGATAGTTCATGTATAAGATTTCTTACCCACCCCTGTCTATTGTGAGCTTGTGTAATGTTTCAGTGAGGGACTTGGGCCTATTAGTTTCGTTATAGTGGTGTGAATAGTTGGGCTTTTACCAGATGCATCACTAACCTCACTTGTGCACGGTGTCTGGTTTTTAAGAGTAAATAAAGGCCAAACATTTTTACCCACTATCTTCTAAAAAAGGTTAGGTCCCTCTGTCGTCTGTTTCTGTCATTATAAAATTGAATGCAATGTAGGATAGACCTTTTCCTTCCATGTCTATTTATTAAGAAGGGCCTTTATATAAGGGCATCCTCTGGGACACTCTACTGACAATTTAACCTCCATTGTTCTCTTAAGGTCGTTTAACTATATAGCCACATTAGAAATGTATGCATGTAGGATGGTTTGAATTGGGAAAATAGGTAAATGACAACAAATATATGAAAAGATGGCAGTATATGGCAATTTTACTGTTTGTTTTTTTTTAAAGCAAAACAGAATCATATAATTGTTTAAAAAGGCTATTTTTGGAGATGGACAGGCAGGCTTGATGGGGAGGAGGTAGGCCTGTGTTTTGAACTTAAAAACTTAAATGGGTTTTTGGGTTCAAAATGTGTAATTTTCTCATATGCTGCCATCTTTATAATTTTGAATTTTGAGGTTCAGGTCATCGGATTGTTTTGTGACATTAGAGGAGTATCAATGTTGGACTGTTTAGATAGGATATATTGGAGGCTCAAATTGTGGGTTTTCTTAGAGGACAATGTAAGTAAATAGGGGAGCCATAGCTATAGAGGATAAGCTATTTCAAGGGTAAACCCTAGAAGTGAAGAGATAGGGGGATATTTATCAAAATCTTTTGACAGGAAAAGTTGCCTAGATGTCCATAGCAACCAATCAGATAGCTTCTTTCATTTTGCAAAGGCCTTGTCAAAAATATAAGAAGTGATCTGATTGGTTGCTATGGGGGAACTGGGCAACCTTTCCTCTGCACAGGTTTTGACAAATCTCCTTGATAGTCTTTAGGCAATTAGGTAGCTATAAGATTCTTTAGCACAACCATTTAAGTTATTATTGTATTTGATAGTTCATGTATAAGATTTCTTACCCACCCCTGTCTATTGTGAGCTTGTGTAATGTTTCAGCGAGGGACTTGGGCCTATTAGTTTTGTTATAGTGGTGTGAATAGTTGGGCTTTTACCAGATGCATCACAAACCTCACTTGTGCACGTTGTCTGGTTTTTAAGAGTAAATAAAGGCCAAATATTTTTACCCACTATCTTCTAAAAAAGGTTATGTCCCTCTGTCGTCTGTTTCTGTCATTATAAAATTGAATGCAATGTAGGATAGACCTTTTCCTTCCATGTCTATTTATTAAGAAGGGCCTTTATATAAGGGCATCCTCTGGGACACTCTACTGACAATTTAACCTCCATTGTTCTCTTAAGGTAGTTTAACTATATAGCCACATTAGAAATGTATGCATGTAGGATGATTTGAATTGGGAAATTAGGTAAAGGACAACAAATATATGAAAAGATGGCAGTATATGGCAACTTTACTTTTTTTTTTTTTTTTTAAAGCAAAAGAGGAGCATATAATTGTTTAAAAAGGATATTTTTGGAGATGGATAGGCAGGCTTGATGGGGAGGAGGTAGGCCTGTATTTTGAACTTAAAAACTTAAATGGGTTTTTGGGTTCAAAATGTGTAATTTTCTCATATGCTGCCATCTTTATAATTTTGAATTTTGAGGTTCAGGTCATCGGATTGTTTTGTGACATTAGAGGAGTATCAATGTTGGACTGTTTAGATAGGATGTATTGGAGGCTCAAATTGTGGGTTTTCTTAGAGGACAATGTAAGTAAATAGGGGGGCCTTAGCTATAGAGGATAAGCTATTTCAAGGGTAAACCCTAGAAGTGAAGAAATAGGGGGAGATTTATCAAAACCTTTTGACATGAAAAGTTGAATAAATGTCCATAGCAACCAATCAGATAGCTTCTTTCATTTTGCAAAGGCCTTGTCAAAAATATAAGAAGTGATCTGATTGGTTGCTATGGGGGAACTGGGCAACCTTTGCTCTGCACAGGTTTTGACAAATCTCCTTGATAGTCTTTAGGCAATTAGGTAACTATAAGATTCTTTAGCACAAGCATTTAAGTTATTATTGTATTTGATAGTTCATGTATAAGATTTCTTACCCACCCCTGTCTATTGTGAGCTTGTGTAATGTTTCAGTGAGGGACTTGGGCCTATTAGTTTCGTTATAGTGGTGTGAATAGTTGGGCTTTTACCAGATGCATCACTAACCTCACTTGTGCACGGTGTCTGGTTTTTAAGAGTAAATAAAGGCCAAACATTTTTACCCACTATCTTCTAAAAAAGGTTATGTCCCTCTGTCGTCTGTTTCTGTCATTATAAAATTGAATGCAATGTAGGATAGACCTTTTCCTTCCATGTCTATTTATTAAGAAGGGCCTTTATATAAGGGCATCCTCTGGGACACTCTACTGACAATTTAACCTCCATTGTTCTCTTAAGGTAGTTTAACTATATAGCCACATTAGAAATGTATGCATGTAGGATGATTTGAATTGGGAAATTAGGTAAAGGACAACAAATATATGAAAAGATGGCAGTATATGGCAACTTTACTATATTTTTTTTTTTTAAAGCAAAAGAGGAGCATATAATTGTTTAAAAAGGATATTTTTGGAGATGGACAGGCAGGCTTGATGGGGAGGAGGTAGGCCTGTATTTTGAACTTAAAAACTTAAATGGGTTTTTGGGTTCAAAATGTGTAATTTTCTCATATGCTGCCATCTTTATAATTTTGAATTTTGAGGTTCAGGTCATTGGATTGTTTTGTGACATAAGAGGAGTATCAATGTTGGACTGTTTAGATAGGATATATTGGAGGCTCAAATTGTGGGTTTTCTTAGAGGACAATGTAAGTAAATAGGGGGGCCATAGCTATAGAGGATAAGCTATTTCAAGGGTAAACCCTAAAAGTGAAGAAATAGGGGGAGATTTATCAAAATCTTTTGACAGGAAAAGTTGCCTAGTTGTCCATAGCAACCAATCAGATAGCTTCTTTCATTTTGCAAAGGCCTTGTCAAAAATATAAGAAGTGATCTGATTGGTTGCTATGGGGGAACTGGGCAACCTTTCTTCTGCACAGGTTTTGACAAATCTCCTTGATAGTCTTTAGGCAATTAGGTAACTATAAGATTCTTTAGCACAAGCATTTAAGTTATTATTGTATTTGATAGTTCATGTATAAGATTTCTTACCCACCCCTGTCTATTGTGAGCTTGTGTAATGTTTCAGTGAGGGACTTGGGCCTATTAGTTTCGTTATAGTGGTGTGAATAGTTGGGCTTTTACCAGATGCATCACTAACCTCACTTGTGCACGGTGTCTTGTTTTTAAGAGTAAATAAAGGCCAAACATTTTTACCCACTATCTTCTAAAAAAGGTTAGGTCCCTCTGTCGTCTGTTTCTGTCATTATAAAATTGAATGCAATGTAGGATAGACCTTTTCCTTCCATGTCTATTTATTAAGAAGGGCCTTTATATAAGGGCATCCTCTGGGACACTCTACTGACAATTTAACCTCCATTGTTCTCTTAAGGTAGTTTAACTATATAGCCACATTAGAAATGTATGCATGTAGGATGGTTTGAATTGGGAAAATAGGTAAATGACAACAAATCTATGAAAAGATGGCAGTATATGGCAATTTTACTGTTTGGTTTTTTTTAAAGCAAAAGAGGATCATATAATTGTTTAAAAAGGCTATTTTTGGAGATGGACAGGCAGGCTTGATGGGGAGGAGGTAGGCCTGTGTTTTGAACTTAAAAACTTAAATGGGTTTTTGGGTTCAAAATGTGTAATTTTCTCATATGCTGCCATCTTTATAATTTTGAATTTTGAGGTTCGGTCATCGGATTGTTTTGTGACATTAGAGGAGTATCAATGTTGGACTGTTTAGATAGGATATATTGGAGGCTCACATTGTGGGTTTTCTTAGAGGACAATGTAAGTAAATAGGGGGGCCATAGCTATAGAGGATAAGCTATTTCAAGGGTAAACGCTAGAAGTGAAGAGATAGGGGGAGATTTATCAAAACCTTTTGACAGGAAAAGTTGCCTAGATGTCCATAGCAACCCATCAGATAGCTACTTTCATTTTGCAAAGGCCTTGTTAAAAATATAAGACGGGATCTGATTGGTTGCTATGGGGGAACTGGGCAACCTTTCTTCTGCACAGGTTTTGACAAATCTCCTTGATAGTCTTTAGGCAATTAGGTAACTATAAGATTCTTTAGCACAAGCATTTAAGTTATTATTGTATTTGATAGTTCATGTATAAGATTTCTTACCCACCCCTGTCTATTGTGAGCTTGTGTAATGTTTCAGTGAGGGACTTGGGCCTATTAGTTTCGTTATAGTGGTGTGAATAGTTGGGCTTTTACCAGATGCATCACTAACCTCACTTGTGCACGGTGTCTGGTTTTTAAGAGTAAATAAAGGCCAAACATTTTTACCCACTATCTTCTAAAAAAGGTTAGGTCCCTCTGTCGTCTGTTTCTGTCATTATAAAATTGAATGCAATGTAGGATAGACCTTTTCCTTCCATGTCTATTTATTAAGAAGGGCCTTTATATAAGGGCATCCTCTGGGACACTCTACTGACAATTTAACCTCCATTGTTCTCTTAAGGTAGTTTAACTATATAGCCACATTAGAAATGTATGCATGTAGGATGGTTTGAATTGGGAAAATAGGTAAATGACAACAAATCTATGAAAAGATGGCAGTATATGGCAATTTTACTGTTTGGTTTTTTTTAAAGCAAAAGAGGATCATATAATTGTTTAAAAAGGCTATTTTTGGAGATGGACAGGCAGGCTTGATGGGGAGGAGGTAGGCCTGTGTTTTGAACTTAAAAACTTAAATGGGTTTTTGGGTTCAAAATGTGTAATTTTCTCATATGCTGCCATCTTTATAATTTTGAATTTTGAGGTTCGGTCATCGGATTGTTTTGTGACATTAGAGGAGTATCAATGTTGGACTGTTTAGTAAGGATATATTGGAGGCTCACATTGTGGGTTTTCTTAGAGGACAATGTAAGTAAATAGGGGGGCCATAGCTATAGAGGATAAGCTATTTCAAGGGTAAACGCTAGAAGTGAAGAGATAGGGGGAGATTTATCAAAACCTTTTGACAGGAAAAGTTGCCTAGATGTCCATAGCAACCCATCAGATAGCTTCTTTCATTTTGCAAAGGCCTTGTTAAAAATATAAGACGGGATCTGATTGGTTGCTATGGGGAACTGGGCAACCTTTCCTCTGCACAGGTTTTGACAAATCTCCCTGATAGTTTTTAGGCAATTAGGTAGCTATAAGATTCTTTAGCACAAGCAATTAAGTTATTGTTTTATTTGATAGTTCATGTATAAGATTTCTTACCCACCTCTGTCTATTGTGAGCTTGTGTGATGTTTCAATGAGGGACTTGGGCCTATTAGTTTTTTTTATAGTGGTGTGAATAGTTGGGCTTTTACCAGATGCATCAAAAACCTCACTTGTGCACGATGTCTGGTTTTTAAGAGTAAATAAAGGCCAAACATTTTTACCCACTATCTTCTAAAAAAGGTTAGGTCCCTCTGTCGTCTGTTTCTGTCATTATAAAATTGAATGCAATGTAGGATAGACCTTTTCCTTCCATGTCTATTTATTAAGAAGGGCCTTTATATAAGGACATCCTCTGGGACACTCTACTGACAATTTAACCTCCATTGTTCTCTTACGGTTGTTTAACTATATAGCCACATTAGAAATGTATGCATGTAGGATGGTTTGAATTGGGAAAAAAGGTAAAGGACAACAAATATATGAAAAGATGGCAGTATATGGCAACTTTACTGTTTTTTTTTTTTAAAGCAAAAGAGGAGCATATAATTGTTTAAAAAGGATATTTTTGGAGATGGACAGGCAGGCTTGATGGGGTGGAGGTAGGCCTGTGTTTTGAACTTAAAAACTTAAATGGGTTTTTGGGTTCAAAATGTGTAATTTTCTCATATGCTGCCATCTTTATAATTTTGAATTTTGAGGTTCAGGTCATCGGATTGTTTTGTGACATTAGAGCAGTATCAATGTTGGACTGTTTAGATAGGATATATTGGAGGGTCAAATTGTGGGTTTTCTTGGAGGACAATGTAAGTAAATAGGGGGGCCATAGCTATAGAGGATAAGCTATTTCAAGGGTAAATGCTAGAAGTGAAGAGATAGGGGGAGATTTATCAAAACCTTTTGACAGGAAAAGTTGCCTAGATGTCCATAGCAACCCATCAGATAGCTTCTTTCATTTTGCAAAGTCCTTCTCAAAAATATAAGAAGGGATCTGATTGATTGCTATGGGGAACTGGGCAACCTTTCCTCTGCACAGGTTTTGACAAATCTCCCTGATAGTCTTTAGGCAATTAGGTAGCTATAAGATTCTTTAGTTCATGTATAAGATTTCTTACCCACCCCTGTCTATTGTGAGCTTGTATAATGTTTCAGTGAGGGACTTGGGCCTATTAGTTTTGTTATAGTGGTGTGAATAGTTGGGCTTTTACCAGATGCATCACAAACCTCACTTGTGCACGATGTCTGGTTTTTAAGAGTAAATAAAGGCCAAACATTTTTACCCACTATCTTCTAAAAAATTTTAGGTCCCTCTGTCGTCTGTTTCTGTCATTATAAAATTGAATGCAATGTAGGATAGACCTTTTCCTTCCATGTCTATTTATTAAGAAGGGCCTTTATATAAGGGCATCCTCTGGGACACTCTACTGACAATTTAACCTCCATTGTTCTCTTAAGGTAGTTTAACTATATAGCCACATTAGAAATGTATGCATGTAGGATGATTTGAATTGTAAAATTAGGTAAAGGACAACAAATATATGAAAAGATGGCAGTATATGGCAACTTTACTTTTTTTTTTTTTTTTTTAAAGCAAAAGAGGAGCATATAATTGTTTAAAAAGGATATTTTTGGAGATGGACAGGCAGGCTTGATGGGGAGGAGGTAGGCCTGTATTTTGAACTTAAAAACTTAAATGGGTTTTTGGGTTCAAAATGTGTAATTTTCTCATATGCTGCCATCTTTATAATTTTGAATTTTGAGGTTCAGGTCATCGGATTGTTTTGTGACATTAGAGGAGTATCAATGTTGGACTGTTTAGATAGGATATATTGGAGGCTCAAATTGTGGGTTTTCTTAGAGGACAATGTAAGTAAATAGGGGGGCCAAAGCTATAGAGGATTAGCTATTTCAAGGGTAAACCCTAGAAGTGAAGAGATAGGGGAATATTTATCAAAATCTTTTGACAGGAAAAGTTGCCTAGATGTCCATAGCAACCAATCAGATAGCTTCTTTCATTTTGCAAAGGCCTTGTCAAAAATATAAGAAGTGATCTGATTGGTTGCTATGGGGGAACTGGGCAACCTTTCCTCTGCACAGGTTTTGACAAATCTCCTTGATAGTCTTTAGGCAATTAGGTAGCTATAAGATTCTTTAGCACAAGCATTTAAGTTATTATTGTATTTGATAGTTCATGTATAAGATTTCTTACCCACCCCTGTCTATTGTGAGCTTGTGTAATGTTTCAGCGAGGGACTTGGGCCTATTAGTTTTGTTATAGTGGTGTGAATAGTTGGGCTTTTACCAGATGCTTCACAAACCTCACTTGTGCACGGTGTCTGGTTTTTAAGAGTAAATAAAGGCCAAACATTTTTACCCACTATCTTCTAAAAAAGGTTATGTCCCTCTGTCGTCTGTTTCTGTCATTATCAAATTGAATGCAATGTAGGATAGACCTTTTCCTTCCATGTCTATTTATTAAGAAGGGCCTTTATATAAGGGCATCCTCTGGGACACTCTACTGACAATTTAACCTCCATTGTTCTCTTAAGGTAGTTTAACTATATAGCCACATTAGAAATGTATGCATGTAGGATGATTTGAATTGGGAAATTAGGTAAAGGACAACAAATATATGAAAAGATGGCAGTATATGGCAACTTTACATTTTTTTTTTTTTAAAGCAAAAGAGGAGCATATAATTGTTTAAAAAGGATATTTTTGGAGATGGACAGGCAGGCTTAATGGGGAGGAGGTAGGCCTGTATTTTGAACTTAAAAACTTAAATGGGTATTTGGGTTCAAAATGTGTAATTTTCTCATATGCTGCCATCTTTATAATTTTGAATTTTGAGGTTTCAGGTCATCAGATTTTTTTGTGACTTTAGAGCAGTATCAATGCAGGACTGTTTAGAGACGGTATGTTGGAGGCTCAAATTGTGGGTTTTCTTAGAGGGCAATGTAAGTAAATAGGGGGGCCATAGCTATAAAGGATAAGCTATTTCATTGATAAACGCTAGAAGTGAAGAGATAGGGGGAGATTTATCAAAACCTTTTGACAGGAAAAGTTGCCTAGATGTCCATAGCAACCAATCAGATAGCTTCTTTCATTTTGCAAAGGCCTTGTCAAAAATATAAGAAGGGATCTGATTGGTTGCTATGGGGAACTGGGCAACCTTTCCTCTGCACAGGTTTTGACTAATCTCCTTGATAGTCTTTAGGCAATTAGGTAGCTATAAGATTCTTTGGCACAAGCATTTAAGTTATTATTGTATTTGATAGTTCTTGTATAAGATTTCTTACCCACCCCTGTCTATTGTGAGCTTGTGTGATGTTTCAATGAGGAACTTGGGCCTATTAGTTTTGTTATAAAGCTGTGAATAGTTGGGCTTTAACCAGATGCATCACAAACCTCACTTGTGCACGATGTCTGGTTTTTAAGAGTAAATAAAGGCCAAATATTTTTACCCACTATCTTCTAAAAAAGGTTAGGTCCCTCTATCGTCTTTTTCTGTCATTATAAAATTGAATGTAATGTAGGATAGACCTTTTCCTTCCATGTCTATTTATTAAGAAGGGCCTTTATATAAGGGCATCCTCTGGGACACTCTACTGACAATTTAACCTCCATTGTTCTCTTAAGGTAGTTTAACTATATAGCCACCTTAGAAATGTATGCATGTAGGATGGTTTGAATTGGGAAATTAGGTAAAGGACAACAAATATATGAAAAGATGGCAGTATATGGCAACTTTACTTTTTTTTTTTTTTTTTTAAAGCAAAAGAGGAGCATATAATTGTTTAAAAAGGATATTTTTGAAGATGGACAGGCAGGCTTGATGGGGAGGAGGTAGGCCTGTATTTTGAACTTAAAAACTTAAATGGGTTTTTGGGTTCAAAATGTGTAATTTTCTCATATGCTGCCATCTTTATAATTTTGAATTTTGAGGTTGTTACGCCGAGCGCTCCGGGTTCCCGCTCCTCCCCGGAGCGCTCGCTTCACCTCCTCCGCTGCAGCGCCCCGGTCACGTCCTCTGACCCGGGGCGCTGCGATCCTGCTGCTAGCCGGGATGCGATTCGCGATGCGGGTAGCGCCCGCTCGCGATGCGCACCCCGGCTCTCCTACCTGACTCGCTCCCCGTCTGTTCTGTCCCGGCGCGCGCGGCCCCGCTCCCTAGGGCGCGCGCGCGCCGGGTCTCTGCGATTTAAAGGGCCACTGCGCCGCTGATTGGCGCAGTGGTTCCAATTAGAGTTATCACCTGTGCACTCCCTATATTACCTCACTTCCCTTGCACTCCCTTGCCGGATCTTGTTGCCTTAGTGCCAGTGAAAGCGTTCCTTGTGTGTCCCTTGCCAGTGTTTCCAGACCTTCTGCCGTTGCCCCTGACTACGATCCTTGCTGCCTGCCCCGACCTTCTGCTACGTCCGACCTTGCTTCTGCCTACTCCCTTGTACCGCGCCTATCTTCAGCAGCCAGAGAGGTGAGCCGTTGCTAGTGGATACGACCTGGTCACTACCGCCGCAGCAAGACCATCCCGCTTTGCGGCGGGCTCTGGTGAAAACCAGTAGTGGCTTAGAACCGGTCCACTAGCACGGTCCACGCCAATCCCTCTCTGGCACAGAGGGTCCACTACCTGCCAGCCGGCATCGTGACAGTAGATCCGGCCATGGATCCCGCTGAAGTTCCTCTGCCAGTTGTCGCTGACCTCACCACGGTGGTCGCCCAGCAGTCACAACAGATTGCGCAACAAGGCCAACAGCTGTCTCAACTGACCGTTATGCTACAACAGTTGCTACCACAGCTTCAGCAGTCATCTCCTCCGCCAGCTCCTGCACCTCCTCCGCAGCGAGTGGCCGCTCCTGGGATACGCTTATCCTTGCCGGATAAGTTTGATGGGGACTCTAAGTTTTGCCGTGGCTTCCTTTCCCAATGTTCCCTGCATCTGGAGATGATGTCGGACCTGTTTCCCACTGAAAGGTCTAAGGTGGCGTTCGTAGTCAGTCTTCTGTCCGGAAAAGCCCTGTCATGGGCCACACCGCTCTGGGACCGCAATGACCCCGTCACTGCCTCAGTACACTCCTTCTTCTCGGAAATCCGAAGTGTCTTTGAGGAACCTGCCCGAGCCTCTTCTGCTGAGACTGCCCTGTTGAACCTGGTCCAGGGTAATTCTTCCGTTGGCGAGTATGCCGTACAATTCCGTACACTTGCTTCAGAATTGTCCTGGAATAATGAGGCCCTCTGCGCGACCTTCAAAAAAGGCCTATCCAGCAACATTAAAGATGTTCTGGCCGCACGAGAAATTCCTGCTAATCTACATGAACTTATTCACCTAGCCACTCGCATTGACATGCGTTTTTCTGAAAGGCGTCAGGAACTCCGCCAAGATATGGACTCTGTTCGCACGAGGCGTTTCGTCTCCTCGGCTCCTCTCTCCTCTGGTCCCCTGCAATCTGTTCCTGTGCCTCCCGCCGTGGAGGCTATGCAGGTCGACCGGTCTCGCCTGACACCTCAAGAGAGGACACGACGCCGTATGGAGAACCTCTGCCTGTACTGTGCTAGTACCGAACACTTCCTGAGGGATTGTCCTATCCGTCCTCCCCGCCTGGAAAGACGTACGCTGACTCCGCACAAAGGTGAGACAGTCCTTGATGTCTACTCTGCTTCTCCACGTCTTACTGTGCCTGTGCGGATGTCTGCTTCTGCCTTCTCCTTCTCTACAGTGGCCTTCTTGGACTCTGGTTCTGCAGGAAATTTTATTTTGGCCTCTCTCGTCAACAGGTTCAACATCCCAGTGACCAGTCTCGCCAGACCCCTCTACATCAATTGTGTAAATAATGAAAGATTGGACTGTACCATACGTTTCCGCACGGAGCCCCTTCTTATGAGCATCGGATCTCATCATGAGAGGATTGAACTTTTGGTCCTCCCCAATTGCACCTCGGAGATTCTCCTTGGACTTCCCTGGCTTCAACTTCATTCCCCAACCCTGGATTGGTCCACTGGGGAGATCAAGAGTTGGGGGTCCTCTTGTTCCAAGAACTGTCTAAAACCGGTTCCCAGTAACCCTTGCCGTAACTCTGTGGTTCCTCCAGTAACCGGTCTCCCCAAGGCCTATATGGACTTCGCGGATGTTTTCTGCAAAAAACAAGCTGAGACTCTACCTCCTCACAGGCCTTATGATTGCCCTATCGACCTCCTCCCGGGTACTACTCCACCCCGGGGCAGAATTTATCCTCTCTCTGCCCCAGAGACTCTTGCCATGTCCGAATACGTCCAGGAGAATCTAAAAAGGGGCTTTATCCGTAAATCCTCCTCTCCTGCCGGAGCCGGATTTTTCTTTGTCTCCAAAAAAGATGGCTCCCTACGTCCTTGCATTGACTACCGCGGTCTTAATAAAATCACGGTTAAGAACCGCTACCCCTTACCCCTCATCTCTGAACTCTTTGATCGCCTCCAAGGTGCCCACATCTTCACTAAATTGGACTTAAGAGGCGCCTATAACCTCATCCGCATCAGAGAGGGGGACGAGTGGAAAACGGCATTTAACACCAGAGATGGACACTTTGAGTATCTGGTCATGCCCTTTGGACTGTGCAATGCCCCTGCCGTCTTCCAAGACTTTGTCAATGAAATTTTTCGTGATCTATTATACTCCTGTGTTGTGGTATATCTGGACGATATCCTAATTTTTTCTGCCAATCTAGAGGAACACCGCCGGCATGTCCGTATGGTTCTTCAGAGACTTCGTGACAACCAACTCTATGCCAAAATTGAGAAATGTCTGTTTGAATGCCAATCTCTTCCTTTTCTAGGATATTTGGTCTCTGGCCAGGGACTACAGATGGATCCAGACAAACTCTCTGCCGTCTTAAATTGGCCACGCCCCTCCGGACTCCGTGCTATCCAACGCTTTTTGGGGTTCGCCAATTATTACAGGCAATTTATTCCACATTTTTCTACCATTGTGGCTCCTATCGTGGCTTTAACCAAGAAAAATGCTGATCCCAAGTCCTGGCCTCCTCAAGCAGAAGACTCCTTTAAACAACTCAAGTCTGCCTTTTCTTCGGCTCCCGTGCTCTCCAGACCTGACCCTTCCAAACCCTTCCTATTGGAGGTTGATGCCTCCTCAGTAGGAGCTGGAGCTGTTCTTCTACAAAAAAATCCTTCCGGGCATGCTGTCACTTGTGGTTTTTTCTCTAGGACCTTCTCTCCAGCGGAGAGGAACTACTCCATCGGGGATCGAGAACTTCTAGCCATTAAATTAGCACTTGAGGAATGGAGGCATCTGCTGGAGGGATCAAGATTTCCTGTTATTATCTACACCGACCACAAGAACCTCTCCTACCTCCAGTCGGCCCAACGGCTGAATCCTCGCCAGGCCCGGTGGTCTCTGTTCTTTGCCCGATTTAATTTTGAGATCCACTTTCGTCCTGCCGATAAGAACATTAGAGCCGATGCTCTCTCTCGTTCCTCGGATGCCTCAGAAGTTGATCTCCCTCCGCAACACATCATTCCACCTGACTGCCTGATCTCCACTTCTCCTGCCTCCATCAGACAGACTCCTCCAGGAAAGACCTTTGTTTCTCCACGCCAACGCCTCGGAATCCTCAAATGGGGTCACTCCTCCCATCTCGCAGGTCATGCGGGCATCAAGAAATCTGTGCAACTCATCTCCCGCTTCTATTGGTGGCCAACTCTGGAGACGGATGTTGGGGACTTTGTGCGAGCCTGCACTATCTGTGCCCGGGATAAGACTCCTCGCCAGAAGCCCGCTGGTTTTCTTCATCCTCTGCCTGTCCCCGAACAGCCTTGGTCTCTGATTGGTATGGATTTTATTACTGATTTACCCCCTTCCCGTGGCAACACCGTTATTTGGGTGGTCGTTGATCGATTCTCCAAAATGGCACATTTCATTCCTCTTCCTGGTCTTCCTTCTGCGCCTCAGTTGGCTAAACAATTTTTTGTACACATTTTTCGTCTTCACGGGTTGCCTACGCAGATTGTCTCGGATAGAGGGGTCCAATTCGTGTCTAAATTCTGGAGAGCTCTCTGTAAACAACTCAAGATTAAATTAAATTTTTCCTCTGCATATCATCCCCAGTCCAATGGACAAGTAGAAAGAATTAACCAGATCCTGGGTGATTATTTGCGACATTTTGTTTCCTCCCGCCAGGATGACTGGGCAGATCTCCTTCCATGGGCCGAATTCTCGTATAACTTCAGGGTCTCTGAATCTTCCTCCAAATCCCCATTTTTCGTGGTGTACGGCCGTCACCCTCTTCCCCCCCTCCCTACCCCCTTGCCCTCTGGTCTGCCCGCTGTGGATGAAATTTCTCGTGACCTTTCCATTATATGGAGAGAGACCCAAAATTCTCTCTTACAGGCTTCTTCACGCATGAAGAGGTTCGCGGATAAGAAAAGAAGAGCTCCCCCCGTTTTTTCCCCTGGAGACAAGGTATGGCTCTCCGCTAAATATGTCCGCTTCCGTGTCCCTAGCTACAAGTTGGGACCACGCTATCTTGGTCCTTTCAAAATTCTGTGTCAAATTAATCCTGTCTCTTATAAACTTCTTCTTCCTCCTTCTCTTCGTATCCCTAATGCCTTTCACGTCTCTCTTCTCAAACCACTCATCCTCAACCGTTTTTCTCCCAAATCTGTTCCTCCCACTCCTGTTTCCGGCTCCTCGGACGTCTTCTCGGTCAAGGAGATTTTGGCTGCCAAAAAGGTCAGAGGAAAAAATTTTTTTTTAGTAGACTGGGAGGGTTGTGGTCCTGAAGAGAGATCCTGGGAACCTGAGGACAACATCCTTGACAAAAGTCTGCTCCTCAGGTTCTCAGGCTCCAAGAAGAGGGGGAGACCCAAGGGGGGGGGTACTGTTACGCCGAGCGCTCCGGGTTCCCGCTCCTCCCCGGAGCGCTCGCTTCACCTCCTCCGCTGCAGCGCCCCGGTCACGTCCTCTGACCCGGGGCGCTGCGATCCTGCTGCTAGCCGGGATGCGATTCGCGATGCGGGTAGCGCCCGCTCGCGATGCGCACCCCGGCTCTCCTACCTGACTCGCTCCCCGTCTGTTCTGTCCCGGCGCGCGCGGCCCCGCTCCCTAGGGCGCGCGCGCGCCGGGTCTCTGCGATTTAAAGGGCCACTGCGCCGCTGATTGGCGCAGTGGTTCCAATTAGAGTTATCACCTGTGCACTCCCTATATTACCTCACTTCCCTTGCACTCCCTTGCCGGATCTTGTTGCCTTAGTGCCAGTGAAAGCGTTCCTTGTGTGTCCCTTGCCAGTGTTTCCAGACCTTCTGCCGTTGCCCCTGACTACGATCCTTGCTGCCTGCCCCGACCTTCTGCTACGTCCGACCTTGCTTCTGCCTACTCCCTTGTACCGCGCCTATCTTCAGCAGCCAGAGAGGTGAGCCGTTGCTAGTGGATACGACCTGGTCACTACCGCCGCAGCAAGACCATCCCGCTTTGCGGCGGGCTCTGGTGAAAACCAGTAGTGGCTTAGAACCGGTCCACTAGCACGGTCCACGCCAATCCCTCTCTGGCACAGAGGGTCCACTACCTGCCAGCCGGCATCGTGACAGAGGTTCAGGTCATCGGATTGTTTTGTGACATTAGAGCAGTATCAATGTTGGACTGTTTAGATAGGATATGTTGGAGGCTCAAATTGTGGGTTTTCTTAGAGGACAATGTAAGTAAATAGGGGGGCCATAGCTATAGAGGATAAGCTATTTCAAGGGTAAACCCTAGAAGTGAAGAAATAGGGGGAGATTTATAAAACCTTTTGACATGAAAAGTTGAATAAATGTCCATAGCAACCAATCAGATAGCTTCTTTCATTTTGCAAAGGCCTTGTCAAAAATATAAGAAGTGATCTGATTGGTTGCTATGGGGGAACTGGGCAACCTTTCCTCTGCAAAGGTTTTGACAAATCTCCTTGATAGTCTTTAGGCAATTAGGTAACTATAAGATTCTTTAGCACAAGCATTTAAGTTATTATTGTATTTGATAGTTCATGTATAAGATTTCTTACCCACCCCTGTCTATTGTGAGCTTGTGTAATGTTTCAGTGAGGGACTTGGGCCTATTAGTTTCGTTATAGTGGTGTGAATAGTTGGGCTTTTACCAGATGCATCACTAACCTCACTTGTGCACGGTGTCTGGTTTTTAAGAGTAAATAAAGGCCAAACATTTTTACCCACTATCTTCTAAAAAAGGTTAGGTCCCTCTGTCGTCTGTTTCTGTCATTATAAAATTGAATGCAATGTAGGATAGACCTTTTCCTTCCATGTCTATTTATTAAGAAGGGCCTTTATATAAGGGCATCCTCTGGGACACTCTACTGACAATTTAACCTCCATTGTTCTCTTAAGGTCGTTTAACTATATAGCCACATTAGAAATGTATGCATGTAGGATGGTTTGAATTGGGAAAATAGGTAAATGACAACAAATATATGAAAAGATGGCAGTATATGGCAATTTTACTGTTTGTTTTTTTTTAAAGCAATACAGAATCATATAATTGTTTAAAAAGGCTATTTTTGGAGATGGACAGGCAGGCTTGATGGGGAGGAGGTAGGCCTGTGTTTTGAACTTAAAAACTTAAATGGGTTTTTGGGTTCAAAATGTGTAATTTTCTCATATGCTGCCATCTTTATAATTTTGAATTTTGAGGTTCAGGTCATCGGATTGTTTTGTGACATTAGAGGAGTATCAATGTTGGACTGTTTAGATAGGATATATTGGAGGCTCAAATTGTGGGTTTTCTTAGAGGACAATGTAAGTAAATAGGGGAGCCATAGCTATAGAGGATAAGCTATTTCAAGGGTAAACCCTAGAAGTGAAGAGATAGGGGGATATTTATCAAAATCTTTTGACAGGAAAAGTTGCCTAGATGTCCATAGCAACCAATCAGATAGCTTCTTTCATTTTGCAAAGGCCTTGTCAAAAATATAAGAAGTGATCTGATTGGTTGCTATGGGGGAACTGGGCAACCTTTCCTCTGCACAGGTTTTGACAAATCTCCTTGATAGTCTTTAGGCAATTAGGTAGCTATAAGATTCTTTAGCACAAGCATTTAAGTTATTATTGTATTTGATAGTTCATGTATAAGATTTCTTACCCACCCCTGTCTATTGTGAGCTTGTGTAATGTTTCAGCGAGGGACTTGGGCCTATTAGTTTTGTTATAGTGGTGTGAATAGTTGGGCTTTTACCAGATGCATCACAAACCTCACTTGTGCACGGTGTCTGGTTTTTAAGAGTAAATAAAGGCCAAACATTTTTACCCACTATCTTCTAAAAAAGGTTATGTCCCTCTGTCGTCTGTTTCTGTCATTATAAAATTGAATGCAATGTAGGATAGACCTTTTCCTTCCATGTCTATTTATTAAGAAGGGCCTTTATATAAGGGCATCCTCTGGGACACTCTACTGACAATTTAACCTCCATTGTTCTCTTAAGGTAGTTTAACTATATAGCCACCTTAGAAATGTATGCATGTAGGATGGTTTGAATTGGGAAATTAGGTAAAGGACAACAAATATATGAAAAGATGGCAGTATATGGCAACTTTACTTTTTTTTTTTTTTTTTTTTGAGCAAAAGAGGAGCATATAATTGTTTAAAAAGGATATTTTTGGAGATGGACAGGCAGGCTTGATGGGGAGGAGGTAGGCCTGTATTTTGAACTTAAAAACTTAAATGGGTTTTTGGGTTCAAAATGTGTAATTTTCTCATATGCTGCCATCTTTATAATTTTGAATTTTGAGGTTCAGGTCATCGGATTGTTTTGTGACATTAGAGCAGTATCAATGTTGGACTGTTTAGATAGGATATGTTGGAGGCTCAAATTGTGGGTTTTCTTAGAGGACAATGTAAGTAAATAGGGGGGCCATAGCTATAGAGGATTAGCTATTTCAAGGGTAAACCCTAGAAGTGAAGAGATAGGGGGATATTTATCAAAATCTTTTGACAGGAAAAGTTGCCTAGATGTCCATAGCAACCAATCAGATAGCTTCTTTCATTTTGCAAAGGCCTTGTCAAAAATATAAGAAGTGATCTGATTGGTTGCTATGGGGGAACTGGGCAACCTTTCCTCTGCACAGGTTTTGACAAATCTCCTTGATAGTCTTTAGGCAATTAGGTAGCTATAAGATTCTTTAGCACAACCATTTAAGTTATTATTGTATTTGATAGTTCATGTATAAGATTTCTTACCCACCCCTGTCTATTGTGAGCTTGTGTAATGTTTCAGCGAGGGACTTGGGCCTATTAGTTTTGTTATAGTGGTGTGAATAGTTGGGCTTTTACCAGATGCATCACAAACCTCACTTGTGCACGGTGTCTGGTTTTAAAGAGTAAATAAAGGCCAAACATTTTTACCCACTATCTTCTAAAAAAGGATATGTCCCTCTGTCGTCTGTTTCTGTCATTATAAAATTGAATGCAATGTAGGATAGACCTTTTCCTTCCATGTCTATTTATTAAGAAGGGCCTTTATATAAGGACATCCTCTGGGACACTCTACTGACAATTTAACCTCCATTGTTCTCTTAAGGTAGTTTAACTATATAGCCACCTTAGAAATGTATGCATGTAGGATGGTTTGAATTGGGAAATTAGGTAAAGGACAACAAATATATGAAAAGATGGCAGTATATGGCAACTTTACTTTTTTTTTTTTTTTTTTTTAAAGCAAAAGAGGAGCATATAATTGTTTAAAAAGGATATTTTTGGAGATGGACAGGCAGGCTTGATGGGGAGGAGGTAGGCCTGTATTTTGAACTTAAAAACTTAAATGGGTTTTTGGGTTCAAAATGTGTAATTTTCTCATATGCTGCCATCTTTATAATTTTGAATTTTGAGGTTCAGGTCATCGGATTGTTTTTTGACATTAGAGCAGTATCAATGTTGGACTGTTTAGATAGGATATGTTGGAGGCTCAAATTGTGGGTTTTCTTAGAGGACAATGTAAGTAAATAGGGGGGCCTTAGCTATAGAGGATAAGCTATTTCAAGGGTAAACCCTAGAAGTGAAGAAATAGGGGGAGATTTATCAAAACCTTTTGACATGAAAAGTTGAATAAATGTCCATAGCAACCAATCAGATAGCTTCTTTCATTTTGCAAAGGCCTTGTCAAAAATATAAGAAGTGATCTGATTGGTTGCTATGGGGGAACTGGGCAACCTTTCCTCTGCACAGGTTTTGACAAATCTCCTTGATAGTCTTTAGGCAATTAGGTAACTATAAGATTCTTTAGCACAAGCATTTAAGTTATTATTGTATTTGATAGTTCATGTATAAGATTTCTTACCCACCCCTGTCTATTGTGAGCTTGTGTAATGTTTCAGTGAGGGACTTGGGCCTATTAGTTTCGTTATAGTGGTGTGAATAGTTGGGCTTTTACCAGATGCATCACTAACCTCACTTGTGCACGGTGTCTGGTTTTTAAGAGTAAATAAAGGCCAAACATTTTTACCCACTATCTTCTAAAAAAGGTTATGTCCCTCTGTCGTCTGTTTCTGTCATTATAAAATTGAATGCAATGTAGGATAGACCTTTTCCTTCCATGTCTATTTATTAAGAAGGGCCTTTATATAAGGGCATCCTCTGGGACACTCTACTGACAATTTAACCTCCATTGTTCTCTTAAGGTAGTTTAACTATATAGCCACATTAGAAATGTATGCATGTAGGATGATTTGAATTGGGAAATTAGGTAAAGGACAACAAATATATGAAAAGATGGCAGTATATGGCAACTTTACTTTTTTTTTTTTTTTTTTAAAGCAAAAGAGGAGCATATAATTGTTTAAAAAGGATATTTTTGGAGATGGACAGGCAGGCTTGATGGGGAGGAGGTAGGCCTGTATTTTGAACTTAAAAACTTAAATGGGTTTTTGGGTTCAAAATGTGTAATTTTCTCATATGCTGCCATCTTTATAATTTTGAATTTTGAGGTTTCAGGTCATCAGATTTTTTTGTGACTTTAGAGCAGTATCAATGCAGGACTGTTTAGAGACGGTATGTTGGAGGCTCAAATTGTGGGTTTTCTTAGAGGGCAATGTAAGTAAATAGGGGGGCCATAGCTATAAAGGATAAGCTATTTCATTGATAAACGCTAGAAGTGAAGAGATAGGGGGAGATTTATCAAAACCTTTTGACAGGAAAAGTTGCCTAGATGTCCATAGCAACCAATCAGATAGCTTCTTTCATTTTGCAAAGGCCTTGTCAAAAATATAAGAAGGGATCTGATTGGTTGCTATGGGGAACTGGGCAACCTTTCCTCTGCACAGGTTTTGACTAATCTCCTTGATAGTCTTTAGGCAATTAGGTAGCTATAAGATTCTTTGGCACAAGCATTTAAGTTATTATTGTATTTGATAGTTCATGTATAAGATTTCTTACCCACCCCTGTCTATTGTGAGCTTGTGTAATGTTTCAATGAGGAACTTGGGCCTATTAGTTTTGTTATAGAGCTGTGAATAGTTGGGCTTTAACCAGATGCATCACAAACCTCACTTGTGCACGATGTCTGGTTTTTAAGAGTAAATAAAGGCCAAATATTTTTACCCACTATCTTCTAAAAAAGGTTAGGTCCCTCTATCGTCTTTTTCTGTCATTATAAAATTGAATGTAATGTAGGATAGACCTTTTCCTTCCATGTCTATTTATTAAGAAGGGCCTTTATATAAGGGCATCCTCTGGGACACTCTACTGACAATTTAACCTCCATTGTTCTCTTAAGGTAGTTTAACTATATAGCCACCTTAGAAATGTATGCATGTAGGATGGTTTGAATTGGGAAATTAGGTAAAGGACAACAAATATATGAAAAGATGGCAGTATATGGCAACTTTCCTTTTTTTTTTTTTTTTTTTTTGAGCAAAAGAGGAGCATATAATTGTTTAAAAAGGAAATTTTTGGAGATGGACAGGCAGGCTTGATGGGGAGGAGGTAGGCCTGTATTTTGAACTTAAAAACTTAAATGGGTTTTTGGGTTCAAAATGTGTAATTTTCTCATATGCTGCCATCTTTATAATTTTGAATTTTGAGGTTCAGGTCATCGGATTGTTTTGTGACATTAGAGCAGTATCAATGTTGGACTGTTTAGATAGGATATGTTGGAGGCTCAAATTGTGGGTTTTCTTAGAGGACAATGTAAGTAAATAGGGGGGCCATAGCTATAGAGGATTAGCTATTTCAAGGGTAAACCCTAGAAGTGAAGAGATAGGGGGATATTTATCAAAATCTTTTGACAGGAAAAGTTGCCTAGATGTCCATAGCAACCAATCAGATAGCTTCTTTCATTTTGCAAAGGCCTTGTCAAAAATATAAGAAGTGATCTGATTGGTTGCTATGGGGGAACTGGGCAACCTTTCCTCTGCACAGGTTTTGACAAATCTCCTTGATAGTCTTTAGGCAATTAGGTAACTATAAGATTCTTTAGCACAAGCATTTAAGTTATTATTGTATTTGATAGTTCATGTATAAGATTTCTTACCCACCCCTGTCTATTGTGAGCTTGTGTAATGTTTCAGTGAGGGACTTGGGCCTATTAGTTTCGTTATAGTGGTGTGAATAGTTGGGCTTTTACCAGATGCATCACTAACCTCACTTGTGCACGGTGTCTGGTTTTTAAGAGTAAATAAAGGCCAAACATTTTTACCCACTATCTTCTAAAAAAGGTTAGGTCCCTCTGTCGTCTGTTTCTGTCATTATAGAATTGAATGCAATGTAGGATAGACCTTTTCCTTCCATGTCTATTTATTAAGAAGGGCCTTTATATAAGGGCATCCTCTGGGACACTCTACTGACAATTTAACCTCCATTGTTCTCTTAAGGTAGTTTAACTATATAGCCACATTAGAAATGTATGCATGTAGGATGATTTGAATTGGGAAATTAGGTAAAGGACAACAAATATATGAAAAGATGGCAGTATATGGCAACTTTACTTTTTTTTTTTTTTTTTAAAGCAAAAGAGGAGCATATAATTGTTTAAAAAGGATATTTTTGGAGATGGATAGGCAGGCTTGATGGGGAGGAGGTAGGCCTGTATTTTGAACTTAAAAACTTAAATGGGTTTTTGGGTTCAAAATGTGTAATTTTCTCATATGCTGCCATCTTTATAATTTTGAATTTTGAGGTTCAGGTCATCGGATTGTTTTGTGACATTAGAGGAGTATCAATGTTGGACTGTTTAGATAGGATGTATTGGAGGCTCAAATTGTGGGTTTTCTTAGAGGACAATGTAAGTAAATAGGGGGGCCATAGCTATAGAGGATTAGCTATTTCAAGGGTAAACCCTAGAAGTGAAGAGATAGGGGGATATTTATCAAAATCTTTTGACAGGAAAAGTTGCCTAGATGTCCATAGCAACCAATCAGATAGCTTCTTTCATTTTGCAAAGGCCTTGTCAAAAATATAAGAAGTGATCTGATTGGTTGCTATGGGGGAACTGGGCAACCTTTCCTCTGCACAGGTTTTGACAAATCTCCTTGATAGTCTTTAGGCAATTAGGTAGCTATAAGATTCTTTAGCACAAGCATTTAAGTTATTATTGTATTTGATAGTTCATGTGTAAGATTTCTTACCCACCCCTGTCTATTGTGAGCTTGTGTAATGTTTCAGCGAGGGACTTGGGCCTATTAGTTTTGTTATAGTGGTGTGAATAGTTGGGCTTTTACCAGATGCATCACAAACCTCACTTGTGCACGGTGTCTGGTTTTTAAGAGTAAATAAAGGCCAAACATTTTTACCCACTATCTTCTAAAAAAGGTTATGTCCCTCTGTCGTCTGTTTCTGTCATTATAAAATTGAATGCAATGTAGGATAGACCTTTTCCTTCCATGTCTATTTATTAAGAAGGGCCTTTATATAAGGGCATCCTCTGGGACACTCTACTGACAATTTAACCTCCATTGTTCTCTTAAGGTAGTTTAACTATATAGCCACATTAGAAATGTATGCATGTAGGATGATTTGAATTGGGAAATTAGGTAAAGGACAACAAATATATGAAAAGATGGCAGTATATGGCAACTTTACTTTTTTTTTTTTTTTTAAAGCAAAAGAGGAGCATATAATTGTTTAAAAAGGATATTTTTGGAGATGGACAGGCAGGCTTGATGGGGAGGAGGTAGGCCTATATTTTGAACTTAAAAACTTAAATGGGTATTTGGGTTCAAAATGTGTAATTTTCTCATATGCTGCCATCTTTATAATTTTGAATTTTGAGGTTTCAGGTCATCAGATTTTTTTGTGACTTTAGAGCAGTATCAATGCAGGACTGTTTAGAGACGGTATGTTGGAGGCTCAAATTGTGGGTTTTCTTAGAGGACAATGTAAATAAATAGGGGGGCCATAGCTATAGAGGATAAGCTATTTCAAGGGTAAACCCTAAAAGTGAAGAAATAGGGGGAGATTCATCAAAATCTTTTGACAGGAAAAGTTGCCTAGATGTCCATAGCAACCAATCAGATAGCTTCTTTCATTTTGCAAAGGCCTTGTCAAAAATATAAGAAGTGATCTGATTGGTTGCTATGGGGGAACTGGGCAACCTTTCTTCTGCACAGGTTTTGACAAATCTCCTTGATAGTCTTTAGGCAATTAGGTAACTATAAGATTCTTTAGCACAAGCATTTAAGTTATTATTGTATTTGATAGTTCATATATAAGATTTCTTACCCACCCCTGTCTATTGTGAGCTTGTGTAATGTTTCAGTGAGGGACTTGGGCCTATTAGTTTCGTTATAGTGGTGTGAATAGTTGGGCTTTTACCAGATGCATCACTAACCTCACTTGTGCACGGTGTCTGGTTTTTAAGAGTAAATAAAGGCCAAACATTTTTACCCACTATCTTCTAAAAAAGGTTAGGTCCCTCTGTCGTCTGTTTCTGTCATTATAAAATTGAATGCAATGTAGGATAGACCTTTTCCTTCCATGTCTATTTATTAAGAAGGGCCTTTATATAAGGGCATCCTCTGGGACACTCTACTGACAATTTAACCTCCATTGTTCTCTTAAGGTAGTTTAACTATATAGCCACATTAGAAATGTATGCATGTAGGATGGTTTGAATTGGGAAAATAGGTAAATGACAACAAATCTATGAAAAGATGGCAGTATATGGCAATTTTACTGTTTGGTTTTTTTTAAAGCAAAAGAGGATCATATAATTGTTTAAAAAGGCTATTTTTGGAGATGGACAGGCAGGCTTGATGGGGAGGAGGTAGGCCTGTGTTTTGAACTTAAAAACTTAAATGGGTTTTTGGGTTCAAAATGTGTAATTTTCTCATATGCTGCCATCTTTATAATTTTGAATTTTGAGGTTCGGTCATCGGATTGTTTTGTGACATTAGAGGAGTATCAATGTTGGACTGTTTAGATAGGACATATTGGAGGCTCAAATTGTGGGTTTTCTTAGAGGACAATGTAAGTAAATAGGGGGGCCATAGCTATAGAGGATAAGCTAATTCAAGGGTAAACGCTAGAAGTGAAGAGATAGGGGGAGATTTATCAAAACCTTTTGACAG
The DNA here is from genome assembly GCF_029499605.1 of Hyla sarda. NCBI lineage: Eukaryota > Metazoa > Chordata > Amphibia > Anura > Hylidae > Hyla > Hyla sarda. Next base: position 491,929,405 of record NC_079189.1, read on the forward strand.
GAAAAGTTGCCTAGATGTCCATAGCAACCCATCAGATAGCTTCTTTCATTTTGCAAAGGCCTTGTTAAAAATATAAGACGGGATCTGATTGGTTGCTATGGGGAACTGGGCAACCTTTCCTCTGCACAGGTTTTGACAAATCTCCCTGATAGTTTTTAGGCAATTAAGTAGCTATAAGATTCTTTAGCACAAGCAATTAAGTTATTGTTTTATTTGATAGTTCATGTATAAGATTTCTTACCCACCTCTGTCTATTGTGAGCTTGTGTAATGTTTCAATGAGGGACTTGGGCCTATTAGTTTTTTTTATAGTGGTGTGAATAGTTGGGCTTTTACCAGATGCATCAAAAACCTCACTTGTGCACGATGTCTGGTTTTTAAGAGTAAATAAAGGCCAAACATTTTTACCCACTATCTTCTAAAAAAGGTTAGGTCCCTCTGTCGTCTGTTTCTGTCATTATAAAATTGAATGCAATGTAGGATAGACCTTTTCCTTCCATGTCTATTTATTAAGAAGGGCCTTTATATAAGGACATCCTCTGGGACACTCTACTGACAATTTAACCTCCATTGTTCTCTTACGGTTGTTTAACTATATAGCCACATTAGAAATGTATGCATGTAGGATGGTTTGAACTGGGAAAAAAGGTAAAGGACAACAAATATATGAAAAGATGGCAGTATATGGCAACTTTACTGTTTTTTTTTTTAAAGCAAAAGAGGAGCATATAATTGTTTAAAAAGGATATTTTTGGAGATGGACAGGCAGGCTTGATGGGGTGGAGGTAGGCCTGTGTTTTGAACTTAAAAACTTAAATGGGTTTTTGGGTTCAAAATGTGTAATTTTCTCATATGCTGCCATCTTTATAATTTTGAATTTTGAGGTTCAGGTCATCGGATTGTTTTGTGACATAAGAGCAGTATCAATGTTGGACTGTTTAGATAGGATATATTGGAGGGTCAAATTGTGGGTTTTCTTGGAGGACAATGTAAGTAAATAGGGGGGCCATAGCTATAGAGGATAAGCTATTTCAAGGGTAAATGCTAGAAGTGAAGAGATAGGGGGAGATTTATCAAAACCTTTTGACAGGAAAAGTTGCCTAGATGTCCATAGCAACCCATCAGATAGCTTCTTTCATTTTGCAAAGTCCTTCTCAAAAATATAAGAAGGGATCTGATTGATTGCTATGGGGAACTGGGCAACCTTTCCTCTGCACAGGTTTTGACAAATCTCCCTGATAGTCTTTAGGCAATTAGGTAGCTATAAGATTCTTTGGCACAAGCATTTAAGTTATTATTGTATTTGATAGTTCATGTATAAGATTTCTTACCCACCCCTGTCTATTGTGAGCTTTTGTAATGTTTCAATGAGGAACTTGGGCCTATTAGTTTTGTTATAGAGCTATGAATAGTTGGGCTTTAACCAGATGCATCACAAACCTCACTTGTGCACGATGTCTGTTTTTTAAGAGTAAATAAAGGCCAAATATTTTTACCCACTATCTTCTAAAAAAGGTTAGGTCCCTCTATCGTCTTTTTCTGTCATTATAAAATTGAATGTAATGTAGGATAGACCTTTTCCTTCCATGTCTATTTATTAAGAAGGGCCTTTATATAAGGGCATCCTCTGGGACACTCTACTGACAATTTAACCTCCATTGTTCTCTTAAGGTAGTTTAACTATATAGCCACCTTAGAAATGTATGCATGTAGGATGGTTTGAATTGGGAAATTAGGTAAAGGACAACAAATATATGAAAAGATGGCAGTATATGGTTACTTTTTTTTTTTTTTTTTTTTTTGAGCAAAAGAGGAGCATATAATTGTTTAAAAAGGATATTTTTGGAGATGGACAGGCAGGCTTGATGGGGAGGAGGTAGGCCTGTATTTTGAACTTAAAAACTTAAATGGGTTTTTGGGTTCAAAATGTGTAATTTTCTCATATGCTGCCATCTTTATAATTTTGAATTTTGAGGTTCAGGTCATCGGATTGTTTTGTGACATTAGAGCAGTATCAATGTTGGACTGTTTAGATAGGATATGTTGGAGGCTCAAATTGTGGGTTTTCTTAGAGGACAATGTAAGTAAATAGGGGGGCCATAGCTATAGAGGATAAGCTATTTCAAGGGTAAACCCTAGAAGTGAAGAAATAGGGGGAGATTTATCAAAACCTTTTGACAGGAAAAGTTGAATAGATGTCCATAGCAACCAATCAGATAGCTTCTTTCATTTTGCAAAGGCCTTGTCAAAAATATAAGAAGTGATCTGATTGGTTGCTATGGGGGAACTGGGCAACCTTTCCTCTGCACAGGTTTTGACAAATCTCCTTGATAGTCTTTAGGCAATTAGGTAACTATAAGATTCTTTAGCACAAGCATTTAAGTTATTATTGTATTTGATAGTTCATGTATAAGATTTCTTACCCACCCCTGTCTATTGTGAGCTTGTGTAATGTTTCAGTGAGGGACTTGGGCCTATTAGTTTCGTTATAGTGGTGTGAATAGTTGGGCTTTTACCAGATGCATCACTAACCTCACTTGTGCACGGTGTCTGGTTTTTAAAAGTAAATAAAGGCCAAACATTTTTACCCACTATCTTCTAAAAAAGGTAAGGTCCCTCTGTCGTCTGTTTCTGTCATTATAAAATTGAATGCAATGTAGGATAGACCTTTTCCTTCCATGTCTATTTATTAAGAAGGGCCTTTATATAAGGGCATCCTCTGGGACACTCTACTGACAATTTAACCTCCATTGTTCTCTTAAGGTCGTTTAACTATATAGCCACATTAGAAATGTATGCATGTAGGATGGTTTGAATTGGGAAAATAGGTAAATGACAACAAATATATGAAAAGATGGCAGTATATGGCAATTTTACTGTTTGGTTTTTTTTAAAGCAAAAGAGGATCATATAATTGTTTAAAAAGGCTATTTTTGGAGATGGACAGGCAGGCTTGATGGGGAGGAGGTAGGCCTGTATTTTGAACTTAAAAACTTAAATGGGTTTTTGGGTTCAAAATGTGTAATTTTCTCATATGCTGCCATCTTTATAATTTTGAATTTTGAGGTTCAGGTCATCGGATTGTTTTGTGACATTAGAGGAGTCTCAATGTTGGACTGTTTAGATAGAATATATTGGAGGCTCAAATTGTGGGTTTTCTTAGAGGACAATGTAAGTAAATAGGGGGGCCATAGCTATAGAGGATAAGCTATTTCAAGGGTAAACCCTAGAAGTGAAGAGATAGGGGGATATTTATCAAAATCTTTTGACAGAAAAAGTTGCCTAGATGTCCATAGCAACCAATCAGATAGCTTCTTTCATTTTGCAAAGGCCTTGTCAAAAATATAAGAAGTGATCTGATTGGTTGCTATGGGGGAACTGGGCAACCTTTCCTCTGCACAGGTTTTGACAAATCTCCTTGATAGTCTTTAGGCAATTAGGTAGCTATAAGATTCTTTAGCACAAGCATTTAAGTTATTATTGTATTTGATAGTTCATGTGTAAGATTTCTTACCCACCCCTGTCTATTGTGAGCTTGTGTAATGTTTCAGCGAGGGACTTGGGCCTATTAGTTTTGTTATAGTGGTGTGAATAGTTGGGCTTTTACCAGATGCATCACAAACCTCACTTGTGCACGGTGTCTGGTTTTTAAGAGTAAATAAAGGCCAAACATTTTTACCCACTATCTTCTAAAAAAGGTTATGTCCCTCTGTCGTCTGTTTCTGTCATTATAAAATTGAATGCAATGTAGGATAGACCTTTTCCTTCCATGTCTATTTATTAAGAAGGGCCTTTATATAAGGGCATCCTCTGGGACACTCTACTGACAATTTAACCTCCATTGTTCTCTTAAGGTAGTTTAACTATATAGCCACATTAGAAATGTATGCATGTAGGATGATTTGAATTGGGAAATTAGGTAAAGGACAACAAATATATGAAAAGATGGCAGTATATGGCAACTTTACTTTTTTTTTTTTTTTTAAAGCAAAAGAGGAGCATATAATTGTTTAAAAAGGATATTTTTGGAGATGGACAGGCAGGCTTGATGGGGAGGAGGTAGGCCTATATTTTGAACTTAAAAACTTAAATGGGTATTTGGGTTCAAAATGTGTAATTTTCTCATATGCTGCCATCTTTATAATTTTGAATTTTGAGGTTTCAGGTCATCAGATTTTTTTGTGACTTTAGAGCAGTATCAATGCAGGACTGTTTAGAGACGGTATGTTGGAGGCTCAAATTGTGGGTTTTCTTAGAGGACAATGTAAATAAATAGGGGGGCCATAGCTATAGAGGATAAGCTATTTCAAGGGTAAACCCTAAAAGTGAAGAAATAGGGGGAGATTCATCAAAATCTTTTGACAGGAAAAGTTGCCTAGATGTCCATAGCAACCAATCAGATAGCTTCTTTCATTTTGCAAAGGCCTTGTCAAAAATATAAGAAGTGATCTGATTGGTTGCTATGGGGGAACTGGGCAACCTTTCTTCTGCACAGGTTTTGACAAATCTCCTTGATAGTCTTTAGGCAATTAGGTAACTATAAGATTCTTTAGCACAAGCATTTAAGTTATTATTGTATTTGATAGTTCATATATAAGATTTCTTACCCACCCCTGTCTATTGTGAGCTTGTGTAATGTTTCAGTGAGGGACTTGGGCCTATTAGTTTCGTTATAGTGGTGTGAATAGTTGGGCTTTTACCAGATGCATCACTAACCTCACTTGTGCACGGTGTCTGGTTTTTAAGAGTAAATAAAGGCCAAACATTTTTACCCACTATCTTCTAAAAAAGGTTAGGTCCCTCTGTCGTCTGTTTCTGTCATTATAAAATTGAATGCAATGTAGGATAGACCTTTTCCTTCCATGTCTATTTATTAAGAAGGGCCTTTATATAAGGGCATCCTCTGGGACACTCTACTGACAATTTAACCTCCATTGTTCTCTTAAGGTAGTTTAACTATATAGCCACATTAGAAATGTATGCATGTAGGATGGTTTGAATTGGGAAAATAGGTAAATGACAACAAATCTATGAAAAGATGGCAGTATATGGCAATTTTACTGTTTGGTTTTTTTTAAAGCAAAAGAGGATCATATAATTGTTTAAAAAGGCTATTTTTGGAGATGGACAGGCAGGCTTGATGGGGAGGAGGTAGGCCTGTGTTTTGAACTTAAAAACTTAAATGGGTTTTTGGGTTCAAAATGTGTAATTTTCTCATATGCTGCCATCTTTATAATTTTGAATTTTGAGGTTCGGTCATCGGATTGTTTTGTGACATTAGAGGAGTATCAATGTTGGACTGTTTAGATAGGACATATTGGAGGCTCAAATTGTGGGTTTTCTTAGAGGACAATGTAAGTAAATAGGGGGGCCATAGCTATAGAGGATAAGCTAATTCAAGGGTAAACGCTAGAAGTGAAGAGATAGGGGGAGATTTATCAAAACCTTTTGACAGGAAAAGTTGCCTAGATGTCCATAGCAACCCATCAGATAGCTTCTTTCATTTTGCAAAGGCCTTGTTAAAAATATAAGACGGGATCTGATTGGTTGCTATGGGGAACTGGGCAACCTTTCCTCTGCACAGGTTTTGACAAATCTCCCTGATAGTTTTTAGGCAATTAAGTAGCTATAAGATTCTTTAGCACAAGCAATTAAGTTATTGTTTTATTTGATAGTTCATGTATAAGATTTCTTACCCACCTCTGTCTATTGTGAGCTTGTGTAATGTTTCAATGAGGGACTTGGGCCTATTAGTTTTTTTTATAGTGGTGTGAATAGTTGGGCTTTTACCAGATGCATCAAAAACCTCACTTGTGCACGATGTCTGGTTTTTAAGAGTAAATAAAGGCCAAACATTTTTACCCACTATCTTCTAAAAAAGGTTAGGTCCCTCTGTCGTCTGTTTCTGTCATTATAAAATTGAATGCAATGTAGGATAGACCTTTTCCTTCCATGTCTATTTATTAAGAAGGGCCTTTATATAAGGACATCCTCTGGGACACTCTACTGACAATTTAACCTCCATTGTTCTCTTACGGTTGTTTAACTATATAGCCACATTAGAAATGTATGCATGTAGGATGGTTTGAATTGGGAAAAAAGGTAAAGGACAACAAATATATGAAAAGATGGCAGTATATGGCAACTTTACTGTTTTTTTTTTTTAAAGCAAAAGAGGAGCATATAATTGTTTAAAAAGGATATTTTTGGAGATGGACAGGCAGGCTTGATGGGGTGGAGGTAGGCCTGTGTTTTGAACTTAAAAACTTAAATGGGTTTTTGGGTTCAAAATGTGTAATTTTCTCATATGCTGCCATCTTTATAATTTTGAATTTTGAGGTTCAGGTCATCGGATTGTTTTGTGACATTAGAGCGTTATCAATGTTGGACTGTTTAGATAGGATATATTGGAGGGTCAAATTGTGGGTTTTCTTGGAGGACAATGTAAGTAAATAGGGGGGCCATAGCTATAGAGGATAAGCTATTTCAAGGGTAAATGCTAGAAGTGAAGAGATAGGGGGAGATTTATCAAAACCTTTTGACAGGAAAAGTTGCCTAGATGTCCATAGCAACCCATCAGATAGCTTCTTTCATTTTGCAAAGTCCTTCTCAAAAATATAAGAAGGGATCTGATTGATTGCTATGGGGAACTGGGCAACCTTTCCTCTGCACAGGTTTTGACAAATCTCCCTGATAGTCTTTAGGCAATTAGGTAGCTATAAGATTCTTTGGCACAAGCATTTAAGTTATTATTGTATTTGATAGTTCATGTATAAGATTTCTTACCCACCCCTGTCTATTGTGAGCTTTTGTAATGTTTCAATGAGGAACTTGGGCCTATTAGTTTTGTTATAGAGCTATGAATAGTTGGGCTTTAACCAGATGCATCACAAACCTCACTTGTGCACGATGTCTGGTTTTTAAGAGTAAATAAAGGCCAAATATTTTTACCCACTATCTTCTAAAAAAGGTTAGGTCCCTCTATCGTCTTTTTCTGTCATTATAAAATTGAATGTAATGTAGGATAGACCTTTTCCTTCCATGTCTATTTATTAAGAAGGGCCTTTATATAAGGGCATCCTCTGGGACACTCTACTGACAATTTAACCTCCATTGTTCTCTTAAGGTAGTTTAACTATATAGCCACCTTAGAAATGTATGCATGTAGGATGGTTTGAATTGGTAAATTAGGTAAAGGACAACAAATATATGAAAAGATGGCAGTATATGGCAACTTTACTTTTTTTTTTTTTTTTTTTTTGAGCAAAAGAGGAGCATATAATTGTTTAAAAAGGATATTTTTGGAGATGGACAGGCAGGCTTGATGGGGAGGAGGTAGGCCTGTATTTTGAACTTAAAAACTTAAATGGGTTTTTGGGTTCAAAATGTGTAATTTTCTCATATGCTGCCATCTTTATAATTTTGAATTTTGAGGTTCAGGTCATCGGATTGTTTTGTGACATTAGAGCAGTATCAATGTTGGACTGTTTAGATAGGATATGTTGGAGGCTCAAATTGTGGGTTTTCTTAGAGGACAATGTAAGTAAATAGGGGGGCCATAGCTATAGAGGATAAGCTATTTCAAGGGTAAACCCTAGAAGTGAAGAAATAGGGGGAGATTTATCAAAACCTTTTGACAGGAAAAGTTGAATAGATGTCTATAGCAACCAATCAGATAGCTTCTTTCATTTTGCAAAGGCCTTGTCAAAAATATAAGAAGTGATCTGATTGGTTGCTATGGGGGAACTGGGCAACCTTTCCTCTGCACAGGTTTTGACAAATCTCCTTGATAGTCTTTAGGCAATTAGGTAACTATAAGATTCTTTAGCACAAGCATTTAAGTTATTATTGTATTTGATAGTTCATGTATAAGATTTCTTACCCACCCCTGTCTATTGTGAGCTTGTGTAATGTTTCAGTGAGGGACTTGGGCCTATTAGTTTCGTTATAGTGGTGTGAATAGTTGGGCTTTTACCAGATGCATCACTAACCTCACTTGTGCACGGTGTCTGGTTTTTAAAAGTAAATAAAGGCCAAACATTTTTACCCACTATCTTCTAAAAAAGGTAAGGTCCCTCTGTCGTCTGTTTCTGTCATTATAAAATTGAATGCAATGTAGGATAGACCTTTTCCTTCCATGTCTATTTATTAAGAAGGGCCTTTATATAAGGGCATCCTCTGGGAAACTCTACTGACAATTTAACCTCCATTGTTCTCTTAAGGTCGTTTAACTATATAGCCACATTAGAAATGTATGCATGTAGGATGGTTTGAATTGGGAAAATAGGTAAATGACAACAAATATATGAAAAGATGGCAGTATATGGCAATTTTACTGTTTGGTTTTTTTTAAAGCAAAAGAGGATCATATAATTGTTTAAAAAGGCTATTTTTGGAGATGGACAGGCAGGCTTGATGGGGAGGAGGTAGGCCTGTATTTTGAACTTAAAAACTTAAATGGGTTTTTGGGTTCAAAATGTGTAATTTTCTCATATGCTGCCATCTTTATAATTTTGAATTTTGAGGTTCAGGTCATCGGATTGTTTTGTGACATTAGAGGAGTCTCAATGTTGGACTGTTTAGATAGAATATATTGGAGGCTCAAATTGTGGGTTTTCTTAGAGGACAATGTAAGTAAATAGGGGGGCCATAGCTATAGAGGATAAGCTATTTCAAGGGTAAACCCTAGAAGTGAAGAGATAGGGGGATATTTATCAAAATCTTTTGACAGAAAAAGTTGCCTAGATGTCCATAGCAACCAATCAGATAGCTTCTTTCATTTTGCAAAGGCCTTGTCAAAAATATAAGAAGTGATCTGATTGGTTGCTATGGGGGAACTGGGCAACCTTTCCTCTGCACAGGTTTTGACAAATCTCCTTGATAGTCTTTAGGCAATTAGGTAGCTATAAGATTCTTTAGCACAAGCATTTAAGTTATTATTGTATTTGATAGTTCATGTGTAAGATTTCTTACCCACCCCTGTCTATTGTGAGCTTGTGTAATGTTTCAGCGAGGGACTTGGGCCTATTAGTTTTGTTATAGTGGTGTGAATAGTTGGGCTTTTACCAGATGCATCACAAACCTCACTTGTGCACGGTGTCTGGTTTTTAAGAGTAAATAAAGGCCAAACATTTTTACCCACTATCTTCTAAAAAAGGTTATGTCCCTCTGTCGTCTGTTTCTGTCATTATAAAATTGAATGCAATGTAGGATAGACCTTTTCCTTCCATGTCTATTTATTAAGAAGGGCCTTTATATAAGGGCATCCTCTGGGACACTCTACTGACAATTTAACCTCCATTGTTCTCTTAAGGTAGTTTAACTATATAGCCACATTAGAAATGTATGCATGTAGGATGATTTGAATTGGGAAATTAGGTAAAGGACAACAAATATATGAAAAGATGGCAGTATATGGCAACTTTACTTTTTTTTTTTTTTTTAAAGCAAAAGAGGAGCATATAATTGTTTAAAAAGGATATTTTTGGAGATGGACAGGCAGGCTTGATGGGGAGGAGGTAGGCCTATATTTTGAACTTAAAAACTTAAATGGGTATTTGGGTTCAAAATGTGTAATTTTCTCATATGCTGCCATCTTTATAATTTTGAATTTTGAGGTTTCAGGTCATCAGATTTTTTTGTGACTTTAGAGCAGTATCAATGCAGGACTGTTTAGAGACGGTATGTTGGAGGCTCAAATTGTGGGTTTTCTTAGAGGGCAATGTAAGTAAATAGGGGGGCCATAGCTATAAAGGATAAGCTATTTCATTGATAAACGCTAGAAGTGAAGAGATAGGGGGAGATTTATCAAAACCTTTTGACAGGAAAAGTTGCCTAGATGTCCATAGCAACCAATCAGATAGCTTCTTTCATTTTGCAAAGGCCTTGTCAAAAATATAAGAAGGGATCTGATTGGTTGCTATGGGGAACTGGGCAACCTTTCCTCTGCACAGGTTTTGACAAATCTCCTTGATAGTCTTTAGGCAATTAGGTAGCTATAAGATTCTTTGGCACAAGCATTTAAGTTATTATTGTATTTGATAGTTCATGTATAAGATTTCTTACCCACCCCTGTCTATTGTGAGCTTGTGTAATGTTTCAATGAGGAACTTGGGCCTATTAGTTTTGTTATAGAGCTGTGAATAGTTGGGCTTTAACCAGATGCATCACAAACCTCACTTGTGCACGATGTCTGGTTTTTAAGAGTAAATAAAGGCCAAATATTTTTACCCACTATCTTCTAAAAAAGGTTAGGTCCCTCTATCGTCTTTTTCTGTCATTATAAAATTGAATGTAATGTAGGATAGACCTTTTCCTTCCATGTCTATTTATTAAGAAGGGCCTTTATATAAGGGCATCCTCTGGGACACTCTACTGACAATTTAACCTTCATTGTTCTCTTAAGGTAGTTTAACTATATAGCCACATTAGAAATGTATGCATGTAGGATGGTTTGAATTGGGAAATTAGGTAAAGGACAACAAATTTCTGAAAAGATGGCAGTATATGGCAACTTAACTTTTTTTTTTTTTTTTTTAAAGCAAAAGAGGAGCATATAATTGTTTAAAAAGGATATTTTTGGAGATGGACAGGCAGGCTTGATGGGGAGGAGGTAGGCCTGTATTTTGAACTTAAAAACTTAAATGGGTTTTTGGGTTCAAAATGTGTAATTTTCTCATATGCTGCCATCTTTATAATTTTGAATTTTGAGGTTCAGGTCTTCGGATTGTTTTGTGACATTAGAGCAGTATCAATGTTGGACTGTTTAGATAGGATATGTTGGAGGCTCAAATTGTGGGTTTTCTTAGAGGACAATGTAAGTAAATAGGGGGGCCATAGCTATAGAGGATAAGCTATTTCAAGGGTAAACCCTAGAAGTGAAGAAATAGGGGGAGATTTATCAAAACCTTTTGACATGAAAAGTTGAATAGATGTCCATAGCAACCAATCAGATAGCTTCTTTCATTTTGCAAAGGCCTTGTCAAAAATATAAGAAGTGATCTGATTGGTTGCTATGGGGGAACTGGGCAACCTTTCCTCTGCACAGGTTTTGACAAATCTCCTTGATAGTCTTTAGGCAATTAGGTAACTATAAGATTCTTTAGCACAAGCATTTAAGTTATTATTGTATTTGATAGTTCATGTATAAGATTTCTTACCCACCCCTGTCTATTGTGAGCTTGTGTAATGTTTCAGTGAGGGACTTGGGCCTATTAGTTTCGTTATAGTGGTGTGAATAGTTGGGCTTTTACCAGATGCATCACTAACCTCACTTGTGCACGGTGTCTGGTTTTTAAGAGTAAATAAAGGCCAAACATTTTTACCCACTATCTTCTAAAAAAGGTAAGGTCCCTCTGTCGTCTGTTTCTGTCATTATAAAATTGAATGCAATGTAGGATAGACCTTTTCCTTCCATGTCTATTTATTAAGAAGGGCCTTTATATAAGGGCATCCTCTGGGACACTCTACTGACAATTTAACCTCCATTGTTCTCTTAAGGTCGTTTAACTATATAGCCACATTAGAAATGTATGCATGTAGGATGGTTTGAATTGGGAAATTAGGTAAAGGACAACAAATTTCTGAAAAGATGGCAGTATATGGCAACTTAACTTTTTTTTTTTTTTTTTTAAAGCAAAAGAGGAGCATATAATTGTTTAAAAAGGATATTTTTGGAGATGGACAGGCAGGCTTGATGGGGAGGAGGTAGGCCTGTATTTTGAACTTAAAAACTTAAATGGGTTTTTGGGTTCAAAATGTGTAATTTTCTCATATGCTGCCATCTTTATAATTTTGAATTTTGAGGTTCAGGTCATCGGATTGTTTTGTGACATTAGAGGAGTATCAATGTTGGACTGTTTAGATAGGATATATTGGAGGCTCAAATTGTGGGTTTTCTTAGAGGAAAATGTAAGTAAATAGGGGGGCCATAGCTATAGAGGATAAGCTATTTCAAGGGTAAACCCTAGAAGTGAAGAGATAGGGGGATATTTATCAAAATCTTTTGACAGAAAAAGTTGCCTAGATGTCCATAGCAACCAATCAGATAGCTTCTTTCATTTTGCAAAGGCCTTGTCAAAAATATAAGAAGTGATCTGATTGGTTGCTATGGGGGAACTGTGCAACCTTTCCTCTGCACAGGTTTTGACAAATCTCCTTGATAGTCTTTAGGCAATTAGGTAGCTATAAGATTCTTTAGCACAAGCATTTAAGTTATTATTGTATTTGATAGTTCATGTGTAAGATTTCTTACCCACCCCTGTCTATTGTGAGCTTGTGTAATGTTTCAGCGAGGGACTTGGGCCTATTAGTTTTGTTATAGTGGTGTGAATAGTTGGGCTTTTACCAGATGCATCACAAACCTCACTTGTGCACGGTGTCTGGTTTTTAAGAGTAAACAAAGGCCAAACATTTTTACCCACTATCTTCTAAAAAAGGTTATGTCCCTCTGTCGTCTGTTTCTGTCATTATAAAATTGAATGCAATGTAGGATAGACCTTTTCCTTCCATGTCTATTTATTAAGAAGGGCCTTTATATAAGGGCATCCTCTGGGACACTCTACTGACAATTTAACCTCCATTGTTCTCTTAAGGTAGTTTAACTATATAGCCACATTAGAAATGTATGCATGTAGGATGATTTGAATTGGGAAATTAGGTAAAGGACAACAAATATATGAAAAGATGGCAGTATATGGCAACTTTACTTTTTTTTTTTTTTTAAAGCAAAAGAGGAGCATATAATTGTTTAAAAAGGATATTTTTGGAGATGGACAGGCAGGCTTGATGGGGAGGAGGTAGGCCTGTATTTTGAACTTAAAAACTTAAATGGGTATTTGGGTTCAAAATGTGTAATTTTCTCATATGCTGCCATCTTTATAATTTTGAATTTTGAGGTTTCAGGTCATCAGATTTTTTTGTGACTTTAGAGCAGTATCAATGCAGGACTGTTTAGAGACGGTATGTTGGAGGCTCAAATTGTGGGTTTTCTTAGAGGACAATGTAAGTAAATTGGGGGCCATAGCAATAAAGGATAAGCTATTTCATTGATAAACGCTAGAAGTGAAGAGATAGGGGGAGATTTATCAAAACCTTTTGACAGGAAAAGTTGCCTAGATGTCCATAGCAACCAATCAGATAGCTTCTTTCATTTTGCAAAGGCCTTGTTAAAAATATAAGACGGGATCTGATTGGTTGCTATTGGGAACTGGGCAACCTTTCCTCTGCACAGGTTTTGACAAATCTCCCTGATAGTTTTTAGGCAATTAGGTAGCTATAAGATTCTTTAGCACAAGCAATTAAGTTATTGTTTTATTTGATAGTTCATGTATAAGATTTCTTACCCACCTCTGTCTATTGTGAGCTTGTGTGATGTTTCAATGAGGGACTTGGGCCTATTAGTTTTTTTTATAGTGGTGTGAATAGTTGGGCTTTTACCAGATGCATCACAAACCTCACTTGTGCACGATGTCTGGTTTTTAAGAGTAAATAAAGGCCAAACATTTTTACCCACTATCTTCTAAAAAAGGTTAGGTCCCTCTGTCGTCTGTTTCTGTCATTATAAAATTGAATGCAATGTAGGATAGACCTTTTCCTTCCATGTCTATTTATTAAGAAGGGCCCTTATATAAGGACATTCTCTGGGACATTGTACTGACAATTTAACCTCCATTGTTCTCTTAAGGTAGTTTAACTATATAGCCACATTAGAAATGTATGCATGTAGGATGATTTGAATTGGGAAAATAGGTAAATGACAACAAATATATGAAAAGATGGCAGTATATGGCAAATTTACTGTTCTTTTTTTTTTTTTTAAAGCAAAAGAGGAGCATATAATTGTTTAAAAAGGATATTTTTTGGAGATGGACAGGCAGGCTTGATGGGGTGGAGGTAGGCCTGTATTTTGAACTTAAAAACTTAAATGGGTTTTTGGGTTCAAAATGTGTAATTTTCTCATATGCTGCCATCTTTATAATTTAGAATTTTGAGGTTCAGGTCATCGGATTGTTTTGTGGCATTAGAGCAGTATCAATGTTGGACTGTTTAGAGAGGGTATGTTGGAGGCTCAAATTGTGGGTTTTCTTAGAGGACAATGTAAGTAAATAGGGGGGCCATAGCTATAGAGGATAAGCTATTTCATTGATAAACGCTAGAAGTGAAGAGATAGGGGGAGATTTATCAAAACCTTTTGACAGGAAAAGTTGCCTAGATGTCCATAGCAACCAATCAGATAGCTTCTTTCATTTTGCAAAGGCCTTGTCAAAAATATAACAAGTGATCTGATTGGTTGCTATGGGGAACTAGGCAACCTTTCTTCTGCACCGGTTTTAACAAATCTCCTTGATAGCCTTTAGGCAATTAGGTAGCTAAAAGATTCTGTAGCACAAGCAATTAAGTTATTGTTTTATTTGATAGTTCATGTATAAGATTTCTTACCCACCTCTGTCTATTGTGAGCTTGTGTAATGTTTCAATGAGGGACTTAGGCCTATTAGTTGTGTTATAGTGGTGTGAATAGTTGGGCTTTTACCAGATGCATCACAAACCTCACTTGTTCACGATGTCTGGTTTTTAAGAGTAAATAAAGGCCAAACATTTTTACCCACTATCTTCTAAAAAAAAGGTTAGGTCCCTCTGTCGTCTGTTTCTGTCATTATAAAATTGAATGCAATGTAGGAAAAACCTTTTCCTTCCATGTCTATTTATTAAGAAGGGCCTTTATATAAGGGCATCCTCTGAGACACTATATTCAGACAATTTAACCTCCATTAATCTCTTAAGGTAGTTTAACTATATAGCCACATTAGAAATGTATGCATGTAGGATGATTTGAATTGGGAAAATAGGTAAATGACAACAAATATATGAAAAGATGGCAGTATATGGCAATTTTACTGTTTGTTTTTTTTAAAGCAAAAGAGGATCATATAATTGTTTAAAAAGGCTATTTTTGGAGATGGACAGGCAGGCTTGATGGGGAGGAGGTAGGCCTGTATTTTGAACTTAAAATCTTAAATGGGTTTTTGGGTTCAAAATGTGTAATTTTTTCTTATGCTGCCATCTTTATAATTTAGAATTTTGAGGTTCATGTCATCGGATTGTTTTGTGACATTAGAGCAGTATCAATGTTGGACTGTTTAGATAAGATATGTTGGAGGCTCAAATTGTGGGTTTTCTTAGAGGACAATGTAAGTAAATAGGGGGGCCATAGCTATAGAGTATAAGCTATTTCAAGGGTAAACCCTAGAAGTGAAGAGATAGGGGGATATTTATCAAAAGCTTTTGACAGGAAAAGTTGCCTAGATGTCCATAGCAACCAATCAGATAGCTTCTTTCATTTTGCAAAGGCCTTGTCAAAAATATAACAAGTGATCTGATTGGTTGCTATGGGGAACTAGGCAACCTTTCTTCTGCACCGGTTTTAACAAATCTCCTTGATAGCCTTTAGGCAATTAGGTAGCTAAAAGATTCTTTAGCACAAGCAATTAAGTTATTGTTTTATTTGATAGTTCATGTATAAGATTTCTTACCCACCTCTGTCTATTGTGAGCTTGTGTAATGTTTCAATGAGGGACTTAGGCCTATTAGTTGTGTTATAGTGGTGTGAATAGTTGGGCTTTTACCAGATGCATCACAAACCTCACTTGTTCACGATGTCTGGTTTTTAAGAGTAAATAAAGGCCGAACATTTTTACCCACTATCTTCTAAAAAAAAGGTTAGGTCCCTCTGTCGTCTGTTTCTGTCATTATAAAATTGAATGCAATTTAGGAAAGACCTTTTCCTTCCATGTCTATTTATTAAGAAGGGCCTTTATATAAGGGCATCCTCTGAGACACTATATTCAGACAATTTAACCTCCATTAATCTCTTAAGGTAGTTTAACTATATAGCCACATTAGAAATGTATGCATGTAGGATGGTTTGAATTGGGAAAATAGGTAAATGACAACAAATATATGAAAAGATGGCAGTATATGGCAATTTTACTGTTTGTTTTTTTTTTAAAGCAAAAGAGGATCATATAATTGTTTAAAAAGGCTATTTTTGGAGATGGACAGGCAGGCTTGATGGGGAGGAGGTAGGCCTGTGTTTTGAACTTAAATACTTAAATGGGTTTTTGGGTTCAAAATGTGTAATTTTCTCATATGCTGCGATCTTTATAATTTTGAATTTTGAGGTTCAGGTCATCGGATTGTTTTGTGACATTAGAGGAGTATCAATGTTGGACTGTTTAGATAGGATATATTGGAGGCTCAAATTGTGGGTTTTCTTAGAGGACAATGTAAGTAAATAGGGGGGCCATAGCTATAGAGGATTAGCTATTTCAAGGGTAAATGCTAGAAGTGAAGAGATAGGGGGAGATTTATCAAAACCTTTTGACAGGAAAAGTTGCCTAGATGTCCATAGCAACCCATCAGATAGCTTCTTTCATTTTGCAAAGGCCTTGTCAAAAATATAAGAAGTGATCTGATTGGTTGCTATGGGGGATCTGGGCAACCTTTCCTCTGCACAGGTTTTGACAAATCTCCTTGATAGTCTTTAGGCAATTAGGTAGCTATAAGATTCTTTAGCACAAGCATTTAAGTTATTATTGTATTTGACAGTTCATGTATAAGATTTCTTACCCACCCCTGTCTATTGTGAGCTTGTGTAATGTTTCAGTGAGGGACTTGGGCCTATTAGTTTTGTTATAGTGGTGTGAATAGTTGGGCTTTTACCAGATGCATCACAAACCTCACTTGTGCACGGTGTCTGGTTTTTAAGAGTAAATAAAGGCCAAACATTTTTACCCACTATCTTCTAAAAAAGGTTAGGTTCCTCTGTCGTCTGTTTCTGTCATTATAAAATTGAATGCAACGTAGGATAGACCTTTTCCTTCCATGTCTATTTATTAAGAAGGGCCTTTATATAAGGGCATCCTCTGGGACACTCTACTGACAATTTAACCTCCATTGTTCTCTTAAGGTAGTTTAACTATATAGCCACATTAGAAATGTATGCATGTAGGATGATTTGAATTGGGAAATTAGGTAAAGGACAACAAATATATGAAAAGATGGCAGTATATGGCAACTTTCCTTTTTTTTTTTTAAAGCAAAAGAGGAGCATATAATTGTTTAAAAAGGATATTTTTGGAGATGGACAGGCAGGCTTGATGGGGAGGAGGTAGGCCTGTATTTTGAACTTAAAAACTTAAATAGGTTTTTGGGTTCAAAATGTGTAATTTTCTCATATGCTGCCATCTTTTTAATTTTGAATTTTGAGGTTTCAGGTCATCAGATTGTTTTGTGACTTTAGAGCAGTATCAATGCAGGACTATTTAGAGAGGGTATGTTGGAGGCTCAAATTGTGGGTTTTCTTAGAGGACAATGTAAGTAAATAGGGGGGCCATAGCTATAGAGGATAAGCTATTTCATTGATAAACGCTAGAAGTGAAGAGATAGGGGGAGATTTATCAAAACCTTTTGACAGGAAAAGTTGCCTAGATGTCCATAGCAACCAATCAGATAGCTTCTATCATTTTGCAAAGGCCTTGTCAAAAATATAACAAGTGATCTGATTGGTTGCTATGGGGAACTAGGCAACCTTTCTTCTGCACCGGTTTTAACAAATCTCCTTGATAGCCTTTAGGCAATTAGGTAGCTAAAAGATTCTTTAGCACAAGCAATTAAGTTATTGTTTTATTTGATAGTTCATGTATAAGATTTCTTACCCACCTCTGTCTATTGTGAGCTTGTGTAATGTTTCAGTGAGGGACTTGGGCCTATTAGTTTCGTTATAGTGGTGTGAATAGTTGGGCTTTTACCAGATGCATCACTAACCTCACTTGTGCACGGTGTCTGGTTTTTAAGAGTAAATAAAGGCCAAACATTTTTACCCACTATCTTCTAAAAAAGGTTAGGTCCCTCTGTCGTCTGTTTCTGTCATTATAAAATTGAATGCAATTTAGGATAGACCTTTTCCTTCCATGTCTATTTATTAAGAAGGGCCTTTATATAAGGGCATCCTCTGAGACACTCTACTGACAATTTAACCTCCATTGTTCTCTTAAGGTAGTTTAACTATATAGCCACATTAGAAATGTATGCATGTAGGATGGTTTGAATTGGGAAAATAGGTAAATTACAACAAATATATGAAAATATGGCAGTATATGGCAATTTTACTGTTTGGTTTTTTTTAAAGCAAAAGAGGATCATATAATTGTTTAAAAAGGCTATTTTTGGAGATGGACAGGCAGGCTTGATGGGGAGGAGGTAGGCCTGTATTTTGAACTTAAAAACTTAAATGGGTTTTTGGGTTCAAAATGTGTAATTTTCTCATATGCTGCCATCTTTATAATTTTGAATTTTGAGGTTCAGGTCATCGGATTGTTTTGTGACATTAGAGGAGTATCAATGTTGGACTGTTTAGATAGGATATATTGGAGGCTCAAATTGTGGGTTTTCTTAGAGGACAATGTAAGTAAATAGGGGGGCCATAGCTATAGAGGATTAGCTATTTCAAGGGTAAACCCTAGAAGTGAAGAGATAGGGGGATATTTATCAAAATCTTTTGACAGGAAAAGTTGCCTAGATGTCCATAGCAACCAATCAGATAGCTTCTTTCATTTTGCAAAGGCCTTGTCAAAAATATAAGAAGTGATCCGATTGGTTGCTATGGGGGAACTGGGCAACCTTTCCTCTGCACAGGTTTTGACAAATCTCCTTGATAGTCTTTAGGCAATTAGGTAGCTATAAGATTCTTTAGCACAAGCATTTAAGT
The DNA here is from genome assembly GCF_029499605.1 of Hyla sarda. NCBI lineage: Eukaryota > Metazoa > Chordata > Amphibia > Anura > Hylidae > Hyla > Hyla sarda. Next base: position 491,948,172 of record NC_079189.1, read on the forward strand.
TATTATTGTATTTGATAGTTCATGTATAAGATTTCTTACCCACCCCTGTCTATTGTGAGCTTGTGTAATGTTTCAGCGAGGGACTTGGGCCTATTAGTTTTGTTATAGTGGTGTGAATAGTTGGGCTTTTACCAGATGCATCACTAACCTCACTTGTGCACGGTGTCTGGTTTTTAAGAGTAAATAAAGGCCAAACATTTTTACCCACTATCTTCTAAAAAAGGTTAGGTCCCTCTGTCGTCTGTTTCTGTCATTATAAAATTGAATGTAATGTAGGATAGACCTTTTCCTTCCATGTCTATTTATTAAGAAGGGCCTTTATATAAGGGCATCCTCTGGGACACTCTACTGACAATTTAACCTCCATTGTTCTCTTAAGGTAGTTTAACTATATAGCCACATTAGAAATGTATGCATGTAGGATGGTTTGAATTGGGAAATTAGGTAAAGGACAACAAATATATGAAAAGATGGCAGTATATGGCAACTTTCCTTTTTTTTTTTTTTTAAAGCAAAAGAGGAGCATATAATTGTTTAAAAGGGATATTTTTGGAGATGGACAGGCAGGCTTGATGGGGTGGAGGTAGGCCTGTATTTTGAACTTAAAAACTTAAATGGGTGTTTGGGTTCAAAATGTGTAATTTTCTCATATGCTGCCATCTTTATAATTTTGAATTTTGAGGTTCAGGTCATCGGATTGTTTTGTGACATTAGAGCAGTATCAATGTTCGACTGTTTAGATAGGATATGTTGGAGGCTCAAATTGTGGGTTTTCTTAGAGGACAATGTAAGTAAATAGGGGGGCCATAGCTATAGAGGATAAGCTATTTCAAGGGTAAACCCTAGAAGTGAAGAAATAGGGGGAGATTTATCAAAACCTTTTGAAATGGAAAGTTGAATAGATGTCCATAGCAACCAATCAGATAGCTTCTTTTATTTTGCAAAGGCCTTGTCAAAAATATAACAAGTGATCTGATTGGTTGCTATGGGGGAACTGGGCAACCTTTCCTCTGCACAGGTTTTGACAAATCTCCTTGATAGTCTTTAGGCAATTAGGTAACTATAAGATTCTTTAGCACAAGCATTTAAGTTATTATTGTATTTGATAGTTCATGTATAAGATTTCTTACCCACCCCTGTCTATTGTGAGCTTGTGTAATGTTTCAGTGAGGGACTTGGGCCTATTAGTTTCGTTATAGTGGTGTGAATAGTTGGGCTTTTACCAGATGCATCACTAACCTCACTTGTGCACGGTGTCTGGTTTTTAAGAGTAAATAAAGGCCAAACATTTTTACCCACTATCTTCTAAAAAAGGTTAGGTCCCTCTGTCGTCTGTTTCTGTCATTATAAAATTGAATGCAATTTAGGATAGACCTTTTCCTTCCATGTCTATTTATTAAGAAGGGCCTTTATATAAGGGCGTCCTCTGGGACACTCTACTGACAATTTAACCTCCATTGTTCTCTTAAGGTAGTTTAACTATATAGCCACATTAGAAATGTATGCATGTAGGATGGTTTGATTTGGGAAAATAGGTAAATGACAACAAATATATGAAAAGATGGCAGTATATGGCAATTTTACTGTTTGGTTTTTTTTTTAAAGCAAAAGAGGATCATATAAATGTTTATAAAGGCTATTTTTGGAGATGGACAGGCAGGCTTGATGGGGAGGAGGTAGGCCTGTGTTTTGAACTTAAAAACTTAAATGGGTTTTTGGGTTCAAAATGTGTAATTTTCTCATATGCTGCCATCTTTATAATTTTGAATTTTGAGGTTCAGGTCATCGGATTGTTTTGTGACATTAGAGGAGTATCAATGTTGGACTGTTTAGATAGGATATATTGGAGGCTCAAATTGTGGGTTTTCTTAGAGGACAATGTAAGTAAATAGGGGGGCCATAGCTATAGAGGATTCGCTATTTCAAGGGTAAACCCTAGAAGTGAAGAGATAGGGGGATATTTATCAAAATCTTTTGACAGGAAAAGTTGCCTAGATGTCCATAGCAACCAATCAGATAGCTTCTTTCATTTTGCAAAGGCCTTGTCAAAAATATAAGAAGTTATCTGATTGGTTGCTATGGGGAAACTGGGCAACCTTTCCTCTGCACAGGTTTTGACAAATCTCCTTGATAGTCTTTAGGCAATTAGGTAGCTATAAGATTCTTTAGCACAAGCATTTAAGTTATTATTGTATTTGATAGTTCATGTATAAGATTTCTTACCCACCCCTGTCTATTGTGAGCTTGTGTAATGTTTCAGCGAGTTACTTGGGCCTATTAGTTTTGTTATAGTGGTGTGAATAGTTGGGCTTTTACCAGATGCATCACAAACCTCACTTGTGCACGGTGTCTGGTTTTTAAGAGTAAGTGAAGGCCAAACATTTTTACCCACTATCTTCTAAAAAAGGTTAGGTCCCTCTGTCGTCTGTTTCTGTCATTATAAAATTGAATGCAATGTAGGATAGACCTTTTCCTTCCATGTCTATTTATTAAGAAGGGCCTTTATATAAGGGCATCCTCTGGGACACTCTACTGACAATTTAACCTCCATTGTTCTCTTAAGGTAGTTTAACTATATAGCCACATTAGAAATGTATGCATGTAGGATGATTTGAATTGGGAAATTAGGTAAAGGACAACAAATATATGAAAAGATGGCAGTATATGGCAACTTTACTTTTTTTTCTTTTTTTTAAAGAATAAGAGGATCATATAATTGTTTAAAAAGGATATTTTTAGAGATGGACAGGCAGGCTTGATGGGGTGGAGGTAGGCCTGTATTTTGAACTTAAAAACTTAAATGGGTTTTTGGGTTCAAAATGTGTAATTTTCTCATATGCTGCCATCTTTATAATTTAGAATTTTGAGGTTTCAGGTCATCAGATTTTTTTGTGACTTTAGAGCAGTATCAATGCAGGACTGTTTAGAGACGGTATGCTGGAGGCTCAAATTGTGGGTTTTCTTAGAGGGCAATGTAAGTAAATAGGGGGGCCATAGCTATAAAGGATAAGCTATTTCATTGATAAACGCTAGAAGTGAAGAGAAAGGGGGAGATTTATCAAAACCTTTTGACAGGAAAAGTTGCCTAGATGTCCATAGCAACCAATCAGATAGCTTCTTTCATTTTGCAAAGGCCTTGTCAAAAATATAAGAAGGGATCTGATTGGTTGCTATGGGGAACTGGGCAACCTTTCCTCTGCACAGGTTTTGACAAATCTCCTTGATAGTCTTTAGGCAATTAGGTAGCTATAAGATTCTTTGGCACAAGCATTTAAGTTATTATTGTATTTGATAGTTCATGTATAAGATTTCTTACCCACCCCTGTCTATTGTGAGCTTGTGTAATGTTTCAATGAGGAACTTGGGCCTATTAGTTTTGTTATAGAGCTGTGAATAGTTGGGCTTTTACCAGATGCATCACAAACCTCACTTGTGCACGATGTCTGGTTTTTAAGAGTAAATAAAGGCCAAATATTTTTACCCACTATCTTCTAAAAAAGGTTAGGTCCCTCTATCGTCTTTTTCTGTCATTATAAAATTGAATGTAATGTAGGATAGACCTTTTCCTTCCATGTCTATTTATTAAGAAGGGTCTTTATATAAGGGCATCCTCTGGGACACTCTACTGACAATTTAACCTCCATTGTTCTCTTAAGGTAGTTTAACTATATAGCCACATTAGAAATGTATGCATGTAGGATGGTTTGAATTGGGAAATTAGGTAAAGGACAACAAATATATGAAAAGATGGCAGTATATGGCAACTTTCCTTTTTTTTTTTTTTTTTTTTTAAAGCAAAAGAGGAGCATATAATTGTTTAAAAAGGATATTTTTGGAGATGGACAGGCAGGCTTGATGGGGAGGAGGTAGGCCTGTATTTTGAACTTAAAAACTTAAATGGGTTTTTGGGTTCAAAATGTGTAATTTTCTCATATGCTGCCATCTTTATAATTTTGAATTTTGAGGTTCAGGTCATCGGATTGTTTTGTGACATTAGAGCAGTATCAATGTTGGACTGTTTAGATAGGATATGTTGGAGGCTCAAATTGTGGGTTTTCTTAGAGGACAATGTAAGTAATTAGGGGGGCCATAGCTATAGAGGATAAGCTATTTCAAGGGTAAACCCTAGAAGTAAAGAAATAGGGGGAGATTTATCAAAACCTTTTGACATGGAAAGTTGAATAGATGTCCATAGCAACCAATCAGATAGCTTCTTTCATTTTGCAAAGGCCTTGTCAAAAATATAAGAAGTGATCTGATTGGTTGCTATGGGGGAACTGGGCAACCTTTCCTCTGCACAGGTTTTGACAAATCTCCTTGATAGTCTTTAGGCAATTAGGTAACTATAAGATTCTTTAGCACAAGCATTTAAGTTATTATTGTATTTGATAGTTCATGTATAAGATTTCTTACCCACCCCTGTCTATTGTGAGCTTGTGTAATGTTTCAGTGAGGGACTTGTGCCTATTAGTTTCGTTATAGTGGTGTGAATAGTTGGGCTTTTACCAGATGCATCACTAACCTCACTTGTGCACGGTGTCTGGTTTTTAAGAGTAAATAAAGGCCAAACATTTTTACCCACTATCTTCTAAAAAAGGTTAAGTCCCTCTGTCGTCTGTTTCTGTCATTATAAAATTGAATGCAATTTAGGATAGACCTTTTCCTTCCATGTCTATTTATTAAGAAGGGCCTTTATATAAGGGCATCCTCTGGGACACTCTACTGACAATTTAACCTCCATTGTTCTCTTAAGGTAGTTTAACTATACAGCCACATTAGAAATGTATGCATGTAGGATGGTTTGAATTGGGAAAATAGGTAAATGACAACAAATATATGAAAAGATGGCAGTATATGGCAATTTTACTGTTTGGTTTTTTTTATAGCAAAAGAGGATCATATAATTGTTTAAAAAGGCTATTTTTGGAGATGGACAGGCAGGCTTGATGGGGAGGAGGTAGGCCTGTGTTTTGAACTTAAAAACTTAAATGGGTTTTTGGGTTCAAAATGTGTAATTTTCTCAAATGCTGCCATCTTTATAATTTTGAATTTTGAGGTTCAGGTCATCGGATTGTTTTGTGACATTAGAGCAGTATCAATGTTGGACTGTTTAGATAGGATATGTTGGAGGCTCAAATTGTGGGTTTTCTTAGAGGACAATGTAAGTAAATAGGGGGGCCATAGCTATAGAGGATTAGCTATTTCAAGGGTAAACCCTAGAAGTGAAGAGATAGGGGGATATTTATCAAAATCTTTTGACAGGAAAAGTTGCCTAGATGTCCATAGCAACCAATCAGATAGCTTCTTTCATTTTGCAAAGGCCTTGTCAAAAATATAAGAAGTGATCTGATTGGTTGCTATGGGGGAACTGGGCAACCTTTCCTCTGCACAGGTTTTGACAAATCTCCTTGATAGTCTTTAGGCAATTAGGTAGCTATAAGATTCTTTAGCACAACCATTTAAGTTATTATTGTATTTGATAGTTCATGTATAAGATTTCTTACCCACCCCTGTCTATTGTGAGCTTGTGTAATGTTTCAGCGAGGGACTTGGGCCTATTAGTTTTGTTATAGTGGTGTGAATAGTTGGGCTTTTACCAGATGCATCACAAACCTCACTTGTGCACGGTGTCTGGTTTTAAAGAGTAAATAAAGGCCAAACATTTTTACCCACTATCTTCTAAAAAAGGATATGTCCCTCTGTCGTCTGTTTCTGTCATTATAAAATTGAATGCAATGTAGGATAGACCTTTTCCTTCCATGTCTATTTATTAAGAAGGGCCTTTATATAAGGACATCCTCTGGGACACTCTACTGACAATTTAACCTCCATTGTTCTCTTAAGGTAGTTTAACTATATAGCCACCTTAGAAATGTATGCATGTAGGATGATTTGAATTGGGAAATTAGGTAAAGGACAACAAATATATGAAAAGATGGCAGTATATGGCAACTTTACTTTTTTTTTTTTTAAAGCAAAAGAGGAGCATATAATTGTCTAAAAAGGATATTTTTGGAGATGGACAGGCAGGCTTGATAGGGAGGAGGTAGGCCTGTATTTTGAACTTAAAAACTTAAATGGGTTTTTCGGTTCAAAATGTGTAATTTTCTCATATGCTGCCATCTTTATAATTTTGAATTTTGAGGTTTCAGGTCATCAGATTGTTTTGTGACTTTAGAGCAGTATCAATGCAGGACTATTTAGAGAGGGTATGTTGGAGGCTCAAATTGTGGGTTTTCTTAGAGGACAATGTAAGTAAATAGGGGGGCCATAGCTATAGAGGATAAGCTATTTCATTGATAAACGCTAGAAGTGAAGAGATAGGCGGAGATTTATCAAAACCTTTTGACAGGAAAAGTTGTCTAGATGTCCATAGCAACCAATCAGATAGCTTCTTTCATTTTGCAAAGGCCTTGTCAAAAATATAACAAGTGATCTGATTGGTTGCTATGGGGAACTAGGCAACCTTTCTTCTGCACCGGTTTTAACAAATCTCCTTGATAGCCTTTAGGCAATTAGGTAGCTAAAAGATTCTTTAGCACAAGCAATTAAGTTATTGTTTTATTTGATAGTTCATGTATAAGATTTCTTACCCACCTCTGTCTATTGTGAGCTTGTGTAATGTTTCAATGAGGGACTTAGGCCTATTAGTTGTGTTATAGTGGTGTGAATAGTTGGGCTTTTACCAGATGCATCACAAACCTCACTTGTTCACGATGTCTGGTTTTTAAGAGTAAATAAAGGCCAAACATTTTTACCCACTATCTTCTAAAAAAAAGGTTAGGTCCCTCTGTCGTCTGTTTCTGTCATTATAAAATTGAATGCAATATAGGAAAGACCTTTTCCTTCCATGTCTATTTATTAAGAAGGGCCTTTATATAAGGGCATCCTCTGAGACACTATATTCAGACAATTTAACCTCCATTAATCTCTTAAGGTAGTTTAACTATATAGCCACATTAGAAATTTATGCATGTAGGATGGTTTGAATTGTGAAAATAGGTAAATGACAACAAATATATGAAAAGATGGCAGTATATGGCAATTTTACTGTTTGTTTTTTAAAGCAAAAGAGGATCATATAATTGTTTAAAAAGGCTATTTTTGGAGAGGGACAGGCAGGCTTGATGGGGAGGAGGTAGGCCTGTATTTTGAACTTAAAAACTTAAATGGGTTTTTGGGTTCAAAATGTGTAATTTTCTCATATGCTGCCATCTTTATAATTTTGAATTTTGAGGTTCAGGTCATCGGATTGTTTTGTGACATTAGAGGAGTATCAATGTTGGACTGTTTAGATAGGATATATTGGAGGCTCAAATTGTGGGTTTTCTTAGAGGACAATGTAAGTAAATAGGGGGGCCATAGCTATAGAGGATTAGCTATTTCAAGGGTAAATGCTAGAAGTGAAGAGATAGGGGGAGATTTATCAAAACCTTTTGACAGGAAAAGTTGCCTAGATGTCCATAGCAACCCATCAGATAGCTTCTTTCATTTTGCAAAGGCCTTGTTAAAAATATAAGACGGGATCTGATTGGTTGCTATGGGGAACTGGGCAACCTTTCCTCTGCACAGGTTTTGACATATCTCCTTGATAGTTTTTAGGCAATTAGGTAGCTATAAGATTCTTTAGCACAAGCAATTAAGTTATTGTTTTATTTGATAGTTCATGTATAAGATTTCTTACCCACCTCTGTCTATTGTGAGCTTGTGTGATGTTTCAATGAGGGACTTGGGCCTATTAGTTTTTTTATAGTGGTGTGAATAGTTGGGCTTTTACCAGATGAATCACAAACCTCACTTGTGCACGATGTCTGGTTTTTAAGAGTAAATAAAGGCCAAACATTTTTACCCACTATCTTCTAAAAAAGGTTAGGTCCCTCTATCGTCTGTTTCTGTCATTATAAAATTGAATGCAATGTAGGATAGACCTTTTCCTTCCATGTCTATTTATTAAGAAGGGCCCTTATATAAGGACATTCTCTGGGACATTTTACTGACAATTTAACCTCCATTGTTCTCTTAAGGTAGTTTAACTATATAGCCACATTAGAAATGTATGCATGTAGGATGGTTTGAATTGGGAAAAAAGGTAAAGGACAACAAATATATGAAAAGATGGCAGTATATGGCAAATTTACTGTTTTTTTTTTTTTAAAGCAAAAGAGGAGCATATAATTGTTTAAAAAGGATATTTTTGGAGATGGACAGGCAGGCTTGATGGGGTGGAGGTAGGCCTGTATTTTGAACTTAAAAACTTAAATGGGTTTTTGGGTTCAAAATGTGTAATTTTCTCATATGCTGCCATCTTTATAATTTTGAATTTTGAGGTTCAGGTCATCGGATTGTTTTGTGGCATTAGAGCAGTATCAATGTTGGACTGTTTAGATAGGATATATTGGAGGCTTAAATTGTGGGTTTTCTTAGAGGACAATGTAAGTAAATAGGGGGGCCATAGCTATAGAGGATAAGCTTTTTCAAGGGTAAACGCTAGAAGTGAAGAGATAGGGGGAGATTTATCAAAACCTTTTGACAGGAAAAGTTGCCTAGATGTCCATAGCAACCAATCAGATAGCTTCTTTCATTTTGCAAAGGCCTTGTCAAAAATATAAGAAGTGATCTGATGGGTTGCTATGGGGGAACTGGGCAACCTTTCCTCTGCACAGGTTTTGACAAATCTCCTTGATAGTCTTTAGGCAATTAGGTAGCTATAAGATTCTTTAGCACAAGCATTTAAGTTATTATTGTATTTGATAGTTCATGTATAAGATTTCTTACCCACCCCTGTCTATTGCGAGCTTGTGTAATGTTTCAGTGAGGGACTTGGGCCTATTAGTTTTGTTATAGTGGTGTGAATAGTTGGGCTTTTACCAGATGCATCACAAACCTCACTTGTGCACGGTGTCTGGTTTTTAAGAGTAAATAAAGGCCAAACATTTTTACCCACTATCTTCTAAAAAAGGTTAGGTCCCTCTGTCGTCTGTTTCTGTCATTATAAAATTGAATGCAATGTAGGATAGACCTTTTCCTTCCATGTCTATTTCTTAAGAAGGGCCTTTATATAAGGGCATCCTCTGGGACACTCTACTGACAATTTAACCTCCATTGTTCTCTTAAGGTAGTTTAACTATATAGCCACATTAGAAATGTATGCATGTAGGATGATTTGAATTAGGAAATTAGGTAAAGGACAACAAATATATGAAAAGATGGCAGTATATGGCAACTTTACTTTTTTTTTTTTTTTAAAGCAAAAGAGGAGCATATAACTGTTTAAAAAGGATATTTTTGGAGATGGACAGGCAGGCTTGATGGGGAGGAGGTAGGCCTGTATTTTGAACTTAAAAACTTAAATGGGTTTTTGGGTTCAAAATGTGTAATTTTCTCATATGCTGCCATCTTTATAATTTTGAATTTTGAGGTTCAGGTCATCGGATTGTTTTGTGACATTAGAGCAGTATCAATGTTGGACTGTTTAGATAGGATATGTTGGAGGCTCAAATTGTGGGTTTTCTTAGAGGACAATGTAAGTAAATAGGGGGGCCATAGCTATAGAGGATAAGCTATTTCATTGATAAACGCTAGAAGTGAAGAGATAGGGGGAGATTTATCAAAACCTTTTGACAGGAAAAGTTGCCTAGATGTCCATAGCAACCAATCAGATAGCTTCTTTCATTTTGCAAAGGCCTTGTCAAAAATATAAGAAGGGATCTGATTGGTTGCTATGGGGAACTGGGCAACCTTTCCTCTGCACAGGTTTTGACAAATCTCCTTGATAGTCTTTAGGCAATTAGGTAGCTATAAGATTCTTTGGCACAAGCATTTAAGTTATTATTGTATTTGATAGTTCATGTATAAGATTTCTTACCCACCCCTGTCTATTGTGAGCTTGTGTAATGTTTCAATGAGGAACTTGGGCCTATTAGTTTTGTTATAGAGCTGTGAATAGTTGGGCTTTAACCAGATGCATCACAAACCTCACTTGTGCACGATGTCTGGTTTTTAAGAGTAAATAAAGGCCAAATATTTTTACCCACTATCTTCTAAAAAAGGTTAGGTCCCTCTATCGTCTTTTTCTGTCATTATAAAATTGAATGTAATGTAGGATAGACCTTTTCCTTCCATGTCTATTTATTAAGAAGGGCCTTTATATAAGGGCATCCTCTGGGACACTCTACTGACAATTTAACCTCCATTGTTCTCTTAAGGTAGTTTAACTATATAGCCACATTAGAAATGTATGCATGTAGGATGATTTGAATTGGGAAATTAGGTAAAGGACAACAAATATATGAAAAGATGGCAGTATATGGCAACTTTACTTTTTTTTTTTTTTTATAAAGCAAAAGAGGAGCATATAATTGTTTAAAAAGGATATTTTTGGAGATGGACAGGCAGGCTTGATGGGGAGGAGGTAGGCCTGTATTTTGAACTTAAAAACTTAAATGGGTTTTTGGGTTCAAAATGTGTAATTTTCTCATATGCTGCCATGTTTATAATTTTGAATTTTGAGGTTTAAGGTCATCAGATTGTTTTGTGACTTTAGAGCAGTATCAATGCAGGACTGTTTAGAGACGGTATGTTGGAGGCTCAAATTGTGGGTTTTCTTAGATGGCAATGTAAGTAAATAGGGGGGGCCATAGCTATAGAGGATAAGCTATTTCATTGATAAATGCTAGAAGTGAAGAGATAGGGGGAGATTTATCAAAACCTTTTGACAGGAAAAGTTGCCTAGATGTCCATAGCAACCAATCAGATAGCTTCTTTCATTTTGCAAAGGCCTTGTCAAAAATATAAGAAGGGATCTGATTGGTTGCTATGGGGAACTGGGCAAACTTTATTCTGCACAGGTTTTGACAAATCTCCTTGATAGTCTTTAGGCAATTGGGTAGCTATAAGATTCTTTGGCACAAGCATTTAAGTTATTATTGTATTTGATAGTTCATGTATAAGATTTCTTACCCACCCCTGTCTATTGTGAGCTTGTGTAATGTTTAAATGAGGAACTTGGGCCTATTAGTTTTGTTATAGTCCTGTGAATAGTTGGGCTTTAGCCAGATGCATCACAAACCTCACTTGTGCACGATGTCTGGTTTTTAAGAGTAAAGAAAGGCCAAATATTTTTACCCACTATCTTCTAAAAAAGGTTAGGTCCCTCTGTCGTCTGTTTCTGTCATTATAAAATTGAATGCAATGTAGGATAGACCTTTTCCTTCCATGTCTATTTATTAAGAAGGGCCTTTATATAAGGGCATCCTCTGGGACACTCTACTGACAATTTAACCTCCATTGTTCTCTTAAGGTAGTTTAACTATATAGCCACATTAGAAATGTATGCATGTAGGATGATTTGAATTGGGAAAAAAGGTAAAGGACAACAAATATATGAAAAGATGTTAGTATTAGTGTTGCTCGCGAATATTCGCAATGCGAATTTTATTCGCGAATATCGCATATTCGCGAATTCGCGAATATTCGCGAATATAGCACTATATATTCGTAATTATGAATATTATTTTTTTTATAAATCACAGTACACATCACAGTGATCATCCCTCTCTGCTTCCAGCTTGTGTGGTGTAATTAGGGCTCTAATACTACTTTGTGAGACTGCCGTGCAAATTTTAGCATATGCAAATTTTAACATATGCGAATTTTCGCTTATGTTAAATTTTGTAAATGTAAATTTTCGCATATGTGAATTTTTCGCATATGCGAAAATAAAACACGAATATTATGAATATGCGAATTTAGCGAATATATGACGAATTTTCGTCCATATATTTGCGAATATTCGCTAATTCGAATATGGCCTATGCCGCTCAACACTAGTTAGTCTATGGCAACGTTACTGTTTTTTTCTTTTAAAGCAAAAGAGGAGCATATAATTGTTTAAAAAGGATATTTTTTGGAGATGGACAGGCAGGCTTGATGGGGAGGAGGTAGGCCTGTATTTTGAACTTAAAAACTTAAATGGGTTTTTGGGTTCAAAATGTGTAATTTTCTCATATGCTGCCATCTTTATAATTTTGAATTTTGAGGTTCAGGTCATCGGATTGTTTTGTGACATTAGAGCAGTATCAATGTTGGACTGTTTAGAGAGGATATGTTGGAGGCTCAAATTGTGGGTTTTCTTGGAGGACAATGTAAGTAAATAGGGGGGCCATAGCTATAGAGGATAAGCTATTTCAAGGGTAAACGCTAGAAGTGAAGAGATAGGGGGAGATTTATCAAAACCTTTTGACAGGAAAAGTTGCCTAGATGTCCATAGCAACCCATCAGATAGCTTCTTTCATTTTGCAAAGGCCTTGTGAAAAATATAACAAGCGATCTGATTGGTTGCTATGGGGAACTAGGCAACCTTTCTTCTGCACAGGTTTTGACAAATCTCCTTGATAGCCTTTAGGCAATTAGGTAGTTAAAAGATTCTTTAGCACAAGCAATTAAGTTATTGTTTTATTTGATAGTTCATGTATAAGATTTCTTACCCACCTCTGTCTATTGTGAGCTTGTGTGATGTTTCAATGAGGGACTTGGGCCTATTAGTTGTGTTATAGTGGTGTGAATAGTTGGGCTTTTACCAGATGCATCACAAACCTCACTTGTGCACGATGTCTGGTTTTTAAGAGTAAATAAAGGCCAAACATTTTTACCCACTATCTTCTAAACAAAAGGTTAGGTCCCTCTGTCGTCTGTTTCTGTCATTATAAAATTGAATGCAATGTAGGAAAGACCTTTTCCTTCCATGTCTATTTATTAAGAAGGGCCTTTATATAAGGACATCCTCTGGGACACTCTACTGACAATTTAACCTCCATTGTTCTCTTACGGTTGTTTAACTATATAGCCACATTAGAAATGTATGCATGTAGGATGGTTTGAATTGGGAAAAAAGGTAAAGGACAACAAATATATGAAAAGATGGCAGTATATGGCAACTTTACAGTTTGTTTTTTTTTAAAGCAAAAGAGGAGCATATAATTGTTTAAAAAGGATATTTTTGGAGATGGACAGGCAGGCTTGATGGGGTGGAGGTAGGCCTGTATTTTGAACTTAAAAACTTAAATGGGTTTTTGGGTTCAAAATGTGTAATTTTCTCATATGCTGCCATCTTTATAATTTTGAATTTTGAGGTTCAGGTCATCGGATTGTTTTGTGACATTAGAGCAGTATCAATGTTGGACTGTTTAGATAGGATATATTGGAGGCTCAGATTGTGGGTTTTCTTGGAGGACAATGTAAGTAAATAGGGGGGCCATAGCTATAGAGGATAAGCTATTTCAAGGGTAAACGCTAGAAGTGAAGAGATAGGGGGAGATTTATCAAAACCTTTTGACAGGAAAAGTTGCCTAGATGTCCATAGCAACCCATCAGATAGCTTCTTTCATGTTGCAAAGTCCTTGTCAAAAATATAAGAAGGGATCTGATTGGTTGCTATGGGGGAACTGGGCAATCTTTCCTCTGCACAGGTTTTGACAAATCTCCTTGATAGTCTTTAGGCAATTAGGTAGCTATAAGATTCTTTAGCACAAGCATTTAAGTTATTATTGTATTTGATAGTTCATGTATAAGATTTCTTACCCACCCCTGTCTATTGTGAGCTTGTGTAATGTTTCAGTGAGGAACTTGAGCCTATTAGTTTTGTTATAGTGGTGTGAATAGTTGGGCTTTTACCAGATGCATCACAAACCTCACTTGTGCACGGTGTCTGGTTTTTAAGAGTAAATAAAGGCCAAACATTTTTACCCACTATCTTCTAAAAAAGGTTAGGTCCCTCTGTCGTCTGTTTCTGTCATTATAAAATTGAATGCAATGTAGGATAGACCTTTTCCTTCCATGTCTATTTATTAAGAAGGGCCTTTATATAAGGGCATCCTCTGGAACACTCTACTGACAATTTAACCTCCATTGTTCTCTTAAGGTAGTTTAACTATATAGCAACATTAGAAATGTATGCATGTAGGATGATTTGAATTGGGAAATTAGGTAAAGGACAACAAATATATGAAAAGATGGCAGTGTATGGCAACTTTACTTTTTTTTTTAAAGCAAAAGAGGAGCATATAATTGTTTAAAAAGGATATTTTTGGAGATGGACAGGCAGGCTTGATGGGGAGGAGGTAGGCCTGTATTTTGAACTTAAAAACTTAAATGGGTTTTTGGGTTCAAAATGTGTAATTTTCTCATATGCTGCCATCTTTATAATTTTGAATTTTGAGGTTTCAGGTCATCAGATTGTTTTGTGACTTTAGAGCAGTATCAATACAGGACTGTTTAGAGAGGGTATGTTGGAGGCTCAAATTGTGGGTTTTCTTAGAGGACAATGTAAGTAAATAGGGGGGCCATAGCTATAGAGGATAAGCTATTTCATTGATAAACGCTAGAAGTGAAGAGATAGGGGGAGATTTATCAAAATCTTTTGACAGGAAAAGTTGCCTAGATGTCCATAGCAACCAATCAGATAGCTTCTTTCATTTTGCAAAGGCCTTGTCAAAAATATAACAAGTGATCTGATTGGTTGCTATGGGGAACTAGGCAACCTTTCTTCTGCACAGGTTTTGACAAATCTCCTTGATAGCCTTTAGGCAATTAGGTAGCTAAAAGATTCTTTAGCACAAGCAATTGAGTTATTGTTTTATTTGATAGTTCATGTATAAGATTTCTTACCCAACTCTGTCTATTGTGAGCTTGTGTGATATTTCAATGAGGGACTTGGGCCTATTAGTTGTGTTATAGTGGTGTGAATAGTTGGGCTTTTACCAGATGCATCACAAACCTCACTTGTGCACGATGTCTGGTTTTTAAGAGTAAATAAAGGCCAAACATTTTTACCCACTATCTTCTAAACAAAAGGTTAGGTCCCTCTGTCGTCTGTTTCTGTCATTATAAAATTTAGTGCAATGTAGGAAAGACCTTTTCCTTCCATGTCTATTTATTAAGAAGGGCCTTTATATAAGGGCATCCTCTGGGACACTCTACTGACAATTTAACCTCCATTGTTCTCTTAAGGTAGTTTAACTATATAGCCACATTAGAAATGTATGCATGTAGGATGATTTGAATTGGGAAATTAGGTAAAGGACAACAAATATATGAAAAATGGCTGTATATGGCAACTTTACAGTTTTTAGTTTTTTATTAAAGCAAAAGAGGAGCATATAATTGTTTAACCCCTTCAGGACCAAGCCCATTTTGGCCTTAAGGACCAGAGCGTTTTTTGCACATCTGACCACTGTCACTTTAAACATTAATAACTCTGGAATGCTTTTAGTTATCATTCTGATTCCGAGATTGTTTTTTCATGACATATTCTTCTTTAACATGGTGGTAAGTTTTTGTGGTAACTTGCATCCTTTCCATGTGAAAAATCCTAAAATTTGATGAAAAATTTGAAAATTTAGCATTTTTCTAACTTTGAAGCTCTCTGCTTGTAAGGAAAATGTATATTACAAATAAAAAAAATTTTTATTCACATATACAATATGTCTACTTTATGTCTGCATCATAAAGTGACGAGTTTTTACTTTTCGAAGACACCAGAGGGCTTCAAAGTTCAGCAGCAATTTTCCAATTTTTCACAAAATTTTCAAACTCACTATTTTTCAGGGACCAGTTCAGATTTGAAGTGGATTTGAAGGGTCTTCATATTAGAAATACCCCACAAAAGACCCCATTATAAAAACTGCACCCCCCAAAGTATTCAAAATGACATTCAGTCATCATTTTAACCCTTTAGGTGTTTCACAGGAATAGAAGCAAAGTGAAGGAGAAAATTCACAATCTTCATTTTTTACACTTGCATGTTCTTATAGACCCAATTTTTGAATTTTTACAAGGGGTAAAAGGAGAAAATGTATACTTATATTTGTAGCCCGATTTCTCTCGAGTAAGCACATACCTCATATGTCTATGTAAAGTGTTCGGCGGGCGCAGTAGAGGGCTCAGAAGGGAAAGAGCGATAAGGGGATTTTGGATAGTACGTTTTTCTGAAATGGTTTTTGGGGGGCATGTTGCATTTAGGAAGCCCCTATGGTGCCAGAACAGCAAAAAACCCTCACATGGCATACCATTTTGGAAACTAGACCCCTTGAGGAACATAACAAGGAATAAAGTGAGCCTTAATACCCCACAGGTGTTTCACGACTTTTGCATATGTAAAAAAAAAGATATTTTTTTTCACTAAAATGTGTGTTTTCCCCCAAATTTCACATTTTTCCAAGGGTTAATAGCAGGAAATACCCCCCCAATATTTGTAACCCCTTCTCTTCTAAGTATGGAGGTACCCCATAAGTTGACCTGAAGTGCACTATGGGCGAACTACAATGCTCAGAAGAGAAGGAGTCATATTTGGCTTTTTGAGAGCAAATTTTGCTCGGGGGGCATGTCGCATTTAGGAAGCCCCTATGGTGCCAGAACAGCAAAAAAAACCACATGGCATACCATTTTGGAAACTAGACCCCTTGAGGAATGTAACAAGGAATAAAGTGAGCCTTATTACCCCACAGGTGTTTCACGACTTTTGCATATGTAAAAAAAAAATAAAAATTTCCACTAAAATGTGTGTTTCCCCCCAAATTTCACATTTTTCCAAGGGTTAATAGCAGGAAATACCCCCCCAATATTTGTAACCCCTTCTCTTCTGAGTATGGAGGTACCCCATAAGTTGACCTGAAGTGCACTATGGGCGAACTACAATGCTCAGAAGAGAAGGAGTCATATTTGGCTTTTTGAGAGCAAATTTTGCTCGGGGGGCATGTCGCATTTAGGAAGCCCCTATGGTGCCAGAACAGCAAAAAAAACCACATGGCATACCATTTTGGAAACTAGACCCCTTGAGGAATGTAACAAGGAATAAAGTGAGCCTTATTACCCCACAGGTGTTTCACGACTTTTGCATATGTAAAAAAAAAAAAATAATTTCCACTAAAATGTGTGTTTCCCCCCAAATTTCACATTTTTGCAAGGGTTAATAGCAGGAAATACCCCCAATATTTGTAACCCCTTCTCTTCTGAGTATGGAGGTACCCCATAAGTTGACCTGAAGTGCACTATGGGCGAACTACAATGCTCAGAAGAGAAGTAGTCATATTTGGCTTTTTGAGAGCAAATTTTGCTCGGGGGGCATATCGCATTTAGGAAGCCCCTATGGTGCCAGAACAGCAAAAAAAAACACATGTCATACCATTTTGGAAACGAGACCCCTTGAGGAACGTAACAAGGGATACAGTGAGCATTTGCCCCCCACTGGTGTCTGACAGATCTTTGGAACAGTGGGCTGTACAAGTTTTTATTTTCACGGACCACTGTTCCAAAGATCCGTCAGACACCTGTGGGGGGTAAATTCTCACTGCACCCCTCATTACATTCCGTGAGGGGTGTCGTTTCCGAAATGGGGTCACATGTAGGTTTTTTTTTTTTTGCGTTTGTCAAAACCGCTGTAACAATCAGCCACCCCTGTGCAAATCACCTCAAATGTACATGGTGCACTCTACCTTCTGGGCCTTGTTGTGCGCCCCCAGAGGACTTTACGCCCACATATGGGGTATCTCCGTAGTCGGGAGAAATTGCGTTAAAAATTTGGGGGGGCCTTTTTCCCTTTTACCTCTTGTGAAAATGTAAAGTATAGGGCATTATCAGCATGTTAGTGTAAAAAATTTAATTTTTTTACACTAACATTCTGGTGTAGACCCCAACATTTCCTTTTCATGAAGGGTTAAAGAAGAAAAAGCCCCCCAAACCTTGTAACGCAATTTCTCCCGAGTACGGCGATACCCCATATGTGACCCTAAACTGTTGCCTTGAAATACGACAGGGCTCCAAAGTTAGAGCACTGTGCGCATTTGAGGCCTAAATTAGGGATTTGCATAGAGGTGGACATAGGGGTATTCTACACCAGTGATTCCCAAACAGGGTGCCTCCAGCTGTTGCAAAACTCCCAGCATGCGTGGACAGTCAACGGCTGTCCGGCAATACTGGGAGTTGTTGTTTTTCAACAGCTGGAGGCTCTGCTTTGGAAACAGTGGCGTACCGGACGTTCTTATTGGGGGAGGGGGGCTGTGTAAGGGTATGTGTATATGTAGTGTTTTTAACTTTTTATTTTATTTTGTGTTAGTGTAGTGTAGTGTTTTTAGGGTACAGTCACATGGGCGGGGGATTACAGCGAGTTTCCCGGCGCAAAATTTGCTGCATCTCAAGAGAAACCACTGTAAAAGCTTCGCCCATGTGAATGTACCCTGTACATTCACGGGGGGGGGGGGGGGGGGGGGGTGCACCAGCTGTTGCAAAGCCACAACTCCCAGCATGCATGGTCTGTTGGTGCATGCTGGGAGTTATAGTTTTGCAACAGCTGGAGGCACACAGGTTAGGGAACACTGAGTTAGAAACAGACAATGTTTCCCAACCAGTGTGTCTCCAGTTGTTGCAAAACTACAACTCCCAGCATGCCCAGACAGCTGAAGGGCATGCTGGGAGTTGTAGATCGGCAACATCTGAAGGGCCAGATGTTGCTGAACTAAAACTCCCAGCATGCCTGAACAGTCAGTGCATACTGGGAGTTGTAGTTTTGCAACAGCTGGAAGAGCACAGATTGGAGACCATTATACAATGGTCTCCAAACTGGGGCCCTCCAGATGTTGCAAAACTACAACTCCCAGCATGCATGGTCTGTTAGTGCATGCTGGGAGTTATAGTTTTGCAACAGCTGGAGGCACACAGGTAAGGAAACACTGAGTTAGAAACAATGTTTCCCAACCAGTGTGTCTCCAGTTGTTGCAAAACTACAACTCCCAGCATGCCCAGACAGCTGAAGGGCATGCTGGGAGTTGTAGTTCAGCAACATCTGAAGGGCCAGATGTTGCTGAACTAAAACTCCCAGCATGCCTGGACAGTCAGTGCATGCTGGGAGTTGTAGTTTTGCAACAGCTGGAAGAGCACAGATTGGAGACCATTATACAATGGTCTCCAAACTGGGGCCCTCCAGATGTTGCAAAACTACAACTCCCAGCATGCCCAGACAGCCAAAGGCTGTCTAGGCATGCTGGGAGTTGTAGTTTTCAGACTCCTAGAAGCAGCAGTGAAGATCTTCACTGCTGCTTCTGAGGACCATACACTCACCTGCTGGTCCCGTCGCTCCTCGTCCTCGTGGCCGGTCCCGCGCTGCTCCTCGGTCCCGCCGCTGGATCTGGTAAGTCCGCCGGTCCCCTGATGTTCCCCCCCTATGCTGCAGGTCCCGAGCGACCCCCCGCAGCCATCGTCCCCCGTTCTGCCCGACTTCCAGGGGCGGGCAGTGCGGGGGATCTGAACTTTCACCCCAGATCACTGTGATCCACAGGGGCCAATCACAGTGATCGTTGACCAGGACCATCAATGGATGGTCCTGAGGGTGAAGCAGAAGTTGTCCCCTGCTGGAAACAGCGGGACTTCTGCCAGTTAACCCGTGTGATGCTGCGCATCGCCGGGTTAACTGAATGTCATTTATAAACGCCGGGATGCGCGAACGCACTGCACAACCCGGCGTTTATATATGACATTCTGCGGGAAGGGGTTAAAAAGGATATTTTTGGAGATGGACAGGCAGGCTTGATGGGGAGGAGGTAGGCCTGTATTTTGAACTTAAAAACTTAAATGGGTTTTTGGGTTCAAAATGTGTAATTTTCTCATATGCTGCCATCTTTATAATTTTGAATTTTGAGGTTCAGGTCATCGGATTGTTTTGTGACATTAGAGCAGTATCAATGTTGGACTGTTAAGATAGGATATGTTGGAGGCTCAAATCGTGGATTTTCTTAGAGGACAATGTAAGTAAATAGGGGGGCCATAGCTATAGAGGATAAGCTATTTCAAGGGTAAACCCTAGAAGTGAAGAAATAGGGGGAGATTTATCAAAATCTTTTGACAGGAAAAGTTGCCTAGATGTCCATAGCAACCAATCAGATAGCTTCTTTCATTTTGCAAAGGCCTTGTCAAAAATATGAGAAGTGATCTGATTGGTTGCTATGGGGGAACTGGGCAACCTTTCCTCTGCACAGGTTTTGACAAATCTCCTTGATAATCTTTAGGCAATTAGGTAGCTATAAGATTCTTTAGCACAAGCATTTAAGTTATTATTGTATTTGATAGTTCATGTATAAGATTTCTTACCCACCCCTGTCTATTGTGAGCTTGTGTAATGTTTCAATGAGGGACTTGGGCCTATTAGTTTTGTTATAGTGGTGTGAATAGTTGGGCTTTTACCAGATGCATCACAAACCTCACTTGTGCACGGTGTCTGGTTTTTAAGAGTAAATAAAGGCCAAACATTTTTACCCACTATCTTCTAAAAAAGGTTATGTCCCTCTGTCGTCTGTTTCTGTCATTATAAAATTGAATGCAATGTAGGATAGACCTTTTCCTTCCATGTCTATTTATTAAGAAGGGCCTTTATATAAGGGCATCCTCTGGGACACTCTACTGACAATTTAACCTCCATTGTTCTCTTAAGGTAGTTTAACTATATAGCCACATTAGAAATGTATGCATGTAGGATGATTTGAATTGGGAAATTAGGTAAAGGACAACAAATATATGAAAAGATGGCAGTCTATGGCAACTTTACTGTTTTTTTTTTTTTTTTTAAAGCAAAAGAGGAGCATATAATTGTTTAAAAAGGATATTTTTGGAGATGGACAGGCAGGCTTGATGGGGAGGAGGTAGGCCTGTGTTTTGAACTTAAAAACTTAAATGGGATTTTGGGTTCAAAATGTGTAATTTTCTCATATGCTGCCATCTTTATAATTTTGAATTTTGAGGTTCAGGTCATCGGATTGTTTTGTGACTTTAGAGCAGTATCAATGTTGGACTGTTTAGATAGGATATATTGGAGGCTCAAATTGTGGGTTTTCTTGGAGGACAATGTAAGTAAATAGGGGGACCATAGCTATAGAGGATTAGCTATTTCAAGGGTAAACCCTAGAAGTGAAGAGATAGGGGGATATTTATCAAAACCTTTTGACAGGAAAAGTTGCCTAGATGTCCATAGCAACCAATCAGATAGCTTCTTTCATTTTGCAAAGGCCTTGTCAAAAATATAAGAAGTGATCTGATTGGTTGCTATGGGGAAACTGGGCAAACTTTCCTCTGCACAGGTTTTGACAAATCTCCTTGATAGTCTTTAGGCAATTAGGTAGTTATAAGATTCTTTAGCACAAGCATTTAAGTTATTATTGTATTTGATAGTTCATGTATAAGATTTCTTACCCACCCTGTCTATTGTGAGCTTGTGTAATGTTTCAATGAGGGACTTGGGCCTATTCGTTTTGTTATAGTGGTGTGAATAGTTGGGCTTTTACCAGATGCATCACAAACCTCACTTTAACACGGTGTCTGGTTTTTAAGAGTAAATAAAGGCCAAACATTTTTATCCACTATCTTCTAAAAAAGGTTATGTCCCTCTGTCGTCTGTTTCTGTCATTATAAAATTGAATGCAATATAGGATAGACCTTTTCCTTCCATGTCTATTTATTAAGAAGGGCCTTTAAATAAGGGCATCCTCTTGGACACTTTACTGACAATTTAACCTCCATTGTTCTCTTAAGGTAGTTTAACTATATAGCCACATTAGAAATGTATGCATGTAGGATGGTTTGAATTGGGAAAATAGGTAAATGACAACAAATATATGAAAAGATAGCAGTATATGGCAACTTTACTATTTGTTTTTTTTTAAAGCAAAAGAGGATCATATTATTGTTTAAAAAGGCTATTTTTGGAGATGGACAGGCAGGCTTGATGGGGAGGAGGTAGGCCTGTGTTTTGAACTTAAAAACTTAAATGGGTTTTTGGGTTCAAAATGTGTAATTTTCTCATATGCTGCCATCTTTATAATTTTGAATTTTGAGGTTCAGGTCATCGGATTGTTTTGTGACTTTAGAGCAGTATCAATGTTGGACTGTTTAGATAGGATATATTGGAGGCTCAAATTGTGGGTTTTCTTGGAGGACAATGTAAGTAAATAGGGGGACCATAGCTATAGAGAATAAGCTATTTCAAGGGTAAATGCTAGAAGTGAAGAGATAGGGGGAGATTTATCAAAACCTTTTGACAGGAAAAGTTGCCTAGATGTCTATAGCAACCAAGCAGATAGCTTCTTTCATTTTGCAAAGGCCTTGTCAAAAATATAAGAAGGGATCTGATTGGTTGCTATGGGGAACTGGGCAACCTTTCCTCTGCACAGGTTTTGACAAATCTCCCTGATAGTCTTTAGGCAATTAGGTAGCTATAAGATTCTTTAGCACAAGCATTTAAGTTATTATTGTATTTGATAGTTAATGTATAATATTTCTTACCCACCTCTGTCTATTGTGAGCTTGTGGGATGTTTCAAAGAGGGACTTGGTCCTATTAGTTTTGCTATAGTGGTGTGAATAGTTGGGCTTTTACCAGATTCATCACAAACCTCACTTGTGCACAATGTCTGGTTTTTAAGAGTAAATAAAGGCCAAACATTTTTACCCACTATCTTCTAAAAAAGGTTAGGTCCCTCTGTCGTCTGTTTCTGTCATTATAAAATTGAATGCAATGTAAGATAGACCTTTTCCTTCCATGTCTATTTATTAAGAAGGGCCTTTATATGAGGGCATCCTCTGGGACACTCTACTGACAATTTAACCTCCATTGTTCTCTTAAGGTAGTTTAACTATATAGCCACATTAGAAATGTATGCATGTAGGATGATTTAAATTGGGAAATTAGGTAAAGGACAACAAATATATGAAAAGATGGCAGTATATGGCAACTTTACTTTTTTTTTTTTTTAAAGCAAAAGAGGAGCATATAATTGTTTAAAAATGATATTTTTGGAGATGGACAGGCAGGCTTGATGGGGAGGAGGTAGGCCTGTATTTTGAACTTAAAAACTTAAATGGGTTTTTGGGTTCAAAATGTGTAATTTTCTCATATGCTGCCATCTTTATAATTTTGAATTTTGAGGTTCAGGTCATCGGATTGTTTTGTGACATTAGATCAGTATCAATGTTGGACTGTTTGGATAGGATAAGTTGGAGGCTCAAATTGTGGGTTTTCTTAGAGGACAATGTAAGTAAATAGAGGGAGCCATAGCTATAGAGGATAAGCTATTTCAAGGGTAAACCCTAGAAGTAAAGAGATAGGGGGATATTTATCAAAACCTTTTGACAGGAAAAGTTGCCTAGATGTCCATAGCAACCAATCAGATAGCTTCTTTCATTTTTCAAAGGCCTTGTCAAAAATATAAGAAGGGATCTGATTGGTTGCTATGGGGAACTGGGCAACCTTTCCTCTGCACAGGTTTTGACAAATCTCCTTGATAGTCTTTCGGCAATTAGGTAGCTATAGGATTCTTTAGCACAAGCATTTAAGTTATTATTGTATTTGATAGTTCATGTATAAGATTTCTTACCTACCCCTGTCTATTGTGAGCTTGTGTAATGTTTCAATGAGGGACTTGGGCCTATTAGTTGTGTTATAGTGGTGTGAATAGTTGGGCTTTTACCAGATGCATCACAAACCTCACTTGTGCACGGTGTCTGGTTTTTAAGAGTAAATAAAGGCCAAACATTTTTACCCACTATCTTCTAAAAAAGGTTAGGTCCCTCTGTCGTCTGTTTCTGTCATTATAAAATTGAATGCAATGTAGGATAGACCTTTTCCTTCCATGTCTATTTATTAAGAAGGGCCTTTATATAAGGGCATCCTCTGGGACACTCTACTGACAATTTAACCTCCATTGTTCTCTTAAGGTAGTTTAACTATATAGCCACATTAGAAATGTATGCATGTAGGATGATTTGAATTGGGAAATTAGGTAAAGAACAACAAATATATGAAAAGATGGCAGTATATGGCAAATTTACTTTATTTCTTTTAAAGCAAAAGAGGAGCATATCATTGTTTAAAAAGGATATTTTTGGAGATGGACAGGCAGGCTTGATGGGGAGGAGGTAGGCCTGTATTTTGAACTTAAAAACTTAAATGGGTTTTTGGGTTCAAAATGTGTAATTTTCTCATATGCTGCCATCTTTATAATTTTGAATTTTTTAGGTTTAGGTCATCGGATTGTTTTGTGACATTAGAGCAGTATCAATGTTGGACTGTTTAGATAGGATATGTTGGAGGCTCAAATTGTGGGTTTTCTTGGAGGACAATGTAAGTAAATAGGGGGGGCCATAGCTATAGAGGATAAGCTATTTCAAGGGTAAACCCTAGAAGTGAAGAAATAGGGGGATATTTATCAAAACCTTTTGACAGGAAAAGTTGCCTAGATGTCCATAGCAACCAATCAGATAGCTTCTTTCATTTTGCAAAGGCCTTGTCAAAAATATAAGAAGTGATCTGATTGGTTGCTATGGGGGAACTGGGCAACCTTTCCTCTGCACAGGTTTTGACAAATCTCCTTGATAGTCTTTAGGCAATTAGGTAGCTATAAGATTCTTTAGCACAAGCAATTGAGTTATTATTTTATTTTATAGTTCATGTATAAGATTTCTTACCCACCTCTGTCTATTGTGAGCATGTGTGATGTATCAATGAGGGACTTGGGCCTATTAGTTTTGTTATAGTGGTGTGAATAGTTGGGCTTTTACCAGATGCATCACAAACCTCACTTGTGCACGATGTCTGGTTTTTAAGAGTAAATAAAGGCCAAACATTTTTACCCACTATCTTCTAAAAAAGGTTAGGTCCCTCTGTCGTCTGTTTCTGTCATTATAAAATTGAATGCAATGTAGGATAGACCTTTTCCTTCCATGTTTATTTATTAAGAAGGGCCTTTATATAAGGGCATCCTCTGGGACACTCTACTGACAATTTAACCTCCATTGTTCTCTTAAGGTAGTTTAACTATATAGCCACATTAGAAATGTATGCATGTAGGATGGTTTGAATTGGGAAAATAGGTAAATGACAAAAAATATATGAAAAGATGGCAGTATATGGCAACTTTACTGTTTGTTTGTTTTTTAAAGCAAAAGAGGAGCACATAATTGTTTAAAAAGGATATTTTTGGAGATGGACAGGCAGGCTTGAAGGGGAGGAGGTAGGCCTGTATTTTGAACTTAAAAACTTATATGGGTTTTTGGGTTCAAAATGTGTAATTTTCTCATATGCTGCCATCTTTATAATTTTGAATTTTGAGGTTCAGGTCATCGGATTGTTTTGTAACATTAGAGTAGTATCAATGTTGGACTGTTTAGATAGGATATATTGGAGGCTCAAATTGTGGGTTTTCTTAAAGGACAATGTAAGTAAATAGGGGGGCCATAGCTATAGAGGATAAGCTATTTCAAGGGTAAACGCTAGAAGTGAAGAGATAGGGGGAGATTTATCAAAACCTTTTGACAGGAAAAGTTGCCTAGATGTCCATAGCAACCAATCAGATAGCTTCTTTCATTTTGCAAAGGCCTTGTCAAAAATATAAGAAGTGATCTGATTGGTTGCTATGGGGGAACTGGGCAACCTTTCCTCTGCACAGGTTTTGACAAATCTCCTTGATAGTCTTTAGGCAATTAGGTAGCTATAAGATTCTTTAGCACAAGCATTTAAGTTATTATTGTATTTGATAGTTCATGTATAAGATTTCTTACCCATCCCTGTCTATTGTGAGCTTGTGTGATGTTTCAATGAGGGACTTGGGCCTATTAGTTTTGTTATAGTGGTGTGAATAGTTGGGCTTTTACCAGATGCATCACAAACCTCACTTGTGCACGATGTCTGGTTTTTAAGAGTAAATAATGGGCAAACATTTATACCCACTATCTTCTAAAAAAGGTTAGGTCCCTCTGTCGTCTGTTTACATCACTGTAAAATTGAATACAATGTAGGATAGACCTTTTCCTTCCATGTCTATTTATTAAGAAGGGCCTTTATATAAGGGCATCCTTTGGGACACTCTACTGACAATTTAACCTCCATTTTTCTCTTAAGGTAGTTTTATTATATAGCCACATTAGAAATGGATGCATGTAGGATGGTTTGAATTGGGAAAATAGGTAAAGGACAACAAATATATGAAAATATGGCAATACATAGGGCAACTTTACTGTTTTTTTTTTTTTTAAACAAAAGAGGAGCATATAATTGTAAAAAAAAAAAAAAAAAGGCTATTTTTGGAGAGGGACAGGCAGGCTTGAAGGGAAGGAGGTAGGCCTGTATTTTGAACTTAAAAACTTAAATGGGTTTTTGTGTTCAAAATGTGTAATCTTCTCATATGCTGCCATCTTTATAATTTTGAATTTTGAGGTTCAGGTCATCGGATTGTTTTGTGACTTTAGAGCAGTATCAATGCTGGACTGTTTAGATAGGACATGTTGGAGGCTCAAATTGTGGGTTTTCTTAGAGGACAGTGTAAGTAAATAGGGGGGCCATAGCTATAGAGGATAAACTATTTCAAGGGTAAACGCTAGAAGTGAAGAGATAGGGGGAGATTTATCAAAACCTTTTGACAGGAAAATTTGCCTAGATGTCCATAGCAACCAATCAGATAGCTTCTTTCATTTTGCAAAGGCCTTGTCAAAAATATAAGAAGGAATCTGATTGGTTGCTATGGGCAACTGGGCAACCTTTCCTCTGCACAGTTTTTGACAAATCTCCCTTATAGTCTTTAGGCAATTAGGTAGCTATAAGGTACTTTAGCACAAGCAGTTAAGTTATTATTGTATTTGATAGTTCATGTATAAGATTACTTACCTACCTCTTTCTAGTGTGAATATGTGTAATGTTTCAATGAGGGACTTGGGCCTATTAGTTTTGTTATAGCGGTGTGAATAGTTGGGCTTTTACCAGATGCATCACAAACCTCACTTGTGCACGGTGTCTGGTATTTAAGAGTAAATAAAGGCCAAACATTTATACCCACTATCTTCTAAAAAAAGGTTAGGTCCCTCTGTCGTCTGTTTATGTAATTGTAAATTTCAATACAATGTAGGATAGACCTTTTCCTTCCATGTCTATTTATTAAGAAGGGCCTTTATATAATGGCATCCTCTGGAACACTCTACTTACAATTTAACCTCCATTGTTAGGTAGTTTAACTTTATAGCCACATCAGAAATGTATGCATGTAGGATGGTATGAATTGGGAAAATAGGTAAAGGGCAACAAATATATGAAAAGATGGCAGTATATGGCAACTTTACTGTTTGTTTGTTTTTTTAAAGCAAAAGAGGAGCATACATTTGTTAAAAAAAAGGATATTTTTGGAGATGGAGAGGCAGGCTTGGAGGGGAGGAGGTAGGTCTGTATTTTGAACTTAAAAACTTAAATGTTTTTTGGGTTCAAAATGTGTAATTTTCTCTTATGCTGCCATCTTTATAATTTAGAACCTCTCCTTCCTGGCTGGCGAGAAGGGGGAAGACAGTTTCTACAGCCGGTTCCAAGGTCAGGTGAGACGTTCCAGCAGGGCCCTCAGAAATGTGGAGCCCACTCCCCGTCCAAATCGGAAGTACGCAAGGCTACTGGCAAAAGCATCGGACCTGCCAGACCCTTCTGCCATTTCAGAACCCCAACAATGTGGGGTACGGGGTCCAATTATGTCAGTGGCAACCTATGGGTCATGGATACGGGCCAAGATGACGGAGTCTGAAGAACTGGGCATAAAACTTAGGAGCCTGACCATGCCTCTGGAGGTAAGAGGCAGAAGTTTACATCTCAGGTGTGTGCACTGAAGATAGAGGTGGCTGAGGCAGTTGAGACTAGAAGAAACATCCTGAGGGTGCAGGGATCTAATGATGACAGGTTTAAAAACATGCAAGCATGTGCAGACAGCCATGAGGAGAGCAGTGAGGAGGAAGATAGAGGGGAGGAAGGGGACGGAGAGTCGGGTGTTAGTGAAGCTGTGGAGAATGAGGGGGATGTTGCCCCTAGTGCATGTGACCCCCAGCCCCCCCAAGATAGCTACCCTGAGGCCTATCAAGTGTCATTACCTTCCAGTGATGGTGAGATGGAGGATAGCAGTGAAGAGGACCTGGCCAGTGTTTTTTTTTAGAGCTATTGTGCAGCAGGGGTCACCTACCTGCTTGGAGGATTTTGCCTTTGGTGAAGACCGTGACAAGGATTATTTAGTAAAGAAAAGGAAAAAGAAAGTCCAAGAAACGGTGTCTTTTGTGTTTCGTCCTTTCCAGCAGTCTGGGCCAGCTGTGAAGTGGGTTCAGGCTGCTGGGCCACCCCAGACTGTCAGACCCCGCTTCTCTAGTGGAACGGGGCCAGCTTGGGGGGAAAACATAGCGTCAAAGATGGCTGCGGACCCAATAGATGTGAATCCCACCCATACTGTCGGTAGGGAAGGGCAGGATGGGTTAATGGCGGGTAGCTCTGGTGCTGCAGTACCGTCCCAGGGTGGTGGGCATGTCCGAGCGCCAAAGGCAAGTTATGCTGCCATGTGCTGGGTGGGGGCGGTTCCCCGAGTGCTGTAGGCATTACTGATGCTGCAGGGTACTCCCCTGTGAGGGGGGAGTCTCTGGACTCTGGTAGAGGAGAGCAGAGAGCGGTGAGTCCATGTGCTTGGTGTGCTGCGTGAGTGCCGCGTCTAAAGTGAAAGTAAAATGCTGCCGGTTTGCTCAGGGGGCTGTTCGTGACTGCCGTAATGAAATTGCAGTGTCCCAAACAGCTGTAGGACAGCAGGAGTGCCCCCTCCATTCCTCCTCGCTGTGCAATCGCTGAATGACTGCTCAGTGCCTGAGATCCAGGCATAAGTAGTCAAGCGGCAGAATCATCGATCAATGGTTTCCTACAAGAAACCATTGATCAATGTAAAAGATCAGTGTGTGCAGTGTTATAGCCCCCTATGGGAGTTATAACATTGCAAAAAAAAAGTGAAAAAAAAGTGAATAAAGATCATTTAACCCCTTCCCTAAGAAAAGTTTGAATCACCCCCATTTTCCCATAAAAAAAACTGTGTAAATAAAAATGAACATATATGGTATGGCCGCATGCGGAAATGTCCGAATTATAAAAATATATTGTTAATTAAACCGCACGGCCAATGGCGGCTAAAACCAAAACCGAAAGTGGCCGGCTAGCTCAGTCGGGCTGTTCGGGATAGCCGCGGCTAATCGTGACATCCCGAACAGCTGACAGGACAGCGGGAGGGCCCCTTCCTGCCTCCTCGCTGTCCGATCGCCGAATGACTGCTCAGTGCCTGAGATCCAGGCATGAGCAGTCATGTGGCGGAATCGTTGATCACTGGTTTCTTATGAGAAACCAGTGATCAATGATGAAGATCAGTGTGTGCAGTGTTATAGGTCCCTATGGGACCTATAACACTGCAAAAAAAAGTGAAAAAAAAGTGAATAAAGATCATTTAACTCCTCTCCTATTAAAAGTTTGAATCACCCCCCTTTTCCAATAAACAAAAAACACAGTGTAAATAAAAATAAACATATATGGTATCACCGCGTGTGGAAATGTCCGAATTATAAAAATATATCATTAATTAAACCGCTCGGTCAATGGCGTGCGCGCAAAAAAAATCCAAAGTCCAAAATAGTGCATTTTTGGTCACTTTTTATATCATTTAAGCGATCAATAAGTCCTATCAATGCAAAAATGGTACCGTTAAAAACTTCAGATCACGGCGAAAAAAATGAGCACTCATACCGCCCCATACACGGAAAAATAAAAAAGTTATAGGGGTCAGAAGATGACAATTTTAAACGTATTAATTTTCCTGCATGTAGTTATGATTTTTTCCAGAAGTCCGACAAAATCAAACGTATATAAGTAGAGTATCATTTTAATCGTATGGACATACAGAATAAAGATAAGGTGTCATTTTTATCGAAAAATGTACTACGTAGAAACGGAAGCCCCCAAAAGTCACAAAACTGCGTTTTTTTTTCAATTTTGTC
This sequence comes from Hyla sarda, assembly GCF_029499605.1. Lineage (NCBI taxonomy): Eukaryota > Metazoa > Chordata > Amphibia > Anura > Hylidae > Hyla > Hyla sarda. The sequence continues at coordinate 491,978,024 of NC_079189.1, forward strand.
GCACAATGATTTTTTTTCCGTTTCGCCGTAGATTTTTGGGCAAAATGACTGACGTCATTACAAAGTAGAATTGGTGGCGCAAAAAATAAGCCATCATATGGATTTTTAGGTGCAAAATTTAAAGAGTTATGATTTTTTTAAAGGCAAGGAGCAAAAAATTAAAATGCAAAAACGGAAAAAACCCCGGTCCTTAAGGGGTTAAGGGGTTAATCACCCTGTATGGCGTCACTCACCCCATTGACGCTGGCATCTATTTATTGTGCCAGCATAAAGTCAGATGCAGCTAGATTCACAGCCTTTGATTTTTTTTCAGCCGTGTTGAAGCTGACATTTACTTTTTATAGGAGACCAGGTTGTCAGATATAGCTTCTCTGGTTAAAGCATGAAGAAAGTGGAGGCATGGTCCCTCCCACTGGTCTCTTGCAGCAGACCCATATAGTGGGGTCCTTTTTACCACTCCTGTTGAATGCCAATGTGTTATTGAATTAGAAGTGGGATGGTGCCTGATCTTAGATGTCTTCATGGAGGGACAAGAGCTCCGGCTCATTAACATCTTACCAGGTGGTGCCGTAAAGATCTCTTTATGAAGATTAAGCCCTTTTTGAAGGGGACTTCAATAATGTCAAGAGGACCCAGGATAAGAGAGGTTTCAATAATCAGTTGACTTACGACTGTGTGGCCCTCAATAATATAGTTAGGGAAGCTCACCTAGAGGATGCCCACATCCGGAGCACCTCAGGCCACACGGGTTTCACCTTTCACCGAGGTAGCTGCAGGTCTAGGTTAGTTTTATTTCAAGGAAGAAGCCGTCTCTTCTGCTTTGTCCGTGGTTGAGGTGGAGTTCTCCGACCACTGTATGATTTTATTTTCCCTGAATGTTTCAGAACCCCCCCCCCAAATTGGTAAAGGTTATTGGAAGCTGAATTCGTCCCTCCTGGAGGAGGCGAAGGTAAGACAGTCCTTTGAGGATTTTCTTCAGAATCAGGTACCTTTACTAGACCTATGTAGTAGTAAGTCAGAGTGGTGGGAGATATTCAAGCGGCGGGTTTCAGGGTTCTTCCACCAGCTCTCGAGCCTCAGGTCCCTGAATAGGTCTCGCCTGTATCAGGGTCTGAGGAGGAAACTCAAACTTCTTGTCTCGACTGGAGGTAGCTGAGAGGATAGCTCCAGAGTGAAGTCCTTGCTGATGAGGTGTCAGTACAATAGGCAGGCATCTTTGGTTTTTGGGAGGGATTACGGGAGGTACCACTGCATACAGAAACTGCAAGATGTCACTGAGTAGTAAA